>NW_026555926.1:0-46086 GCF_029017545.1 Prosopis cineraria | reverse complement strand
TGATGTTTATAGTTTTGGAGTAGTTTGTTAGCATTGATAACAGGGCAGCGACCAGTAGGAGATTTCGGAGATGGAGTAGACCTTGTGCAATGGTGCAAGAAGGCGACCAATGGACGAAAGGAAGAAGCGATGAACATCATCGACATGAGGCTATCGTTGGTGGCGAAGGAAGAGGCAATGCACATGTTATTCATCGCTCTGCTGTGTTTACAAGAGAACAGTGTTGTGAGGCCTACAATGAGAGACGTTGTTCAAATGCTCTCCGAATTCCCTCGACTTGTAGCCTCACAACACAAAAAAACAACAACAGCAGTATCAATAATAACAACCAAACATCATCTTCATATTCCAATAGCATTATTCCTCCAAGCAAAAGCCTTGAGAAAGCAAAACCTTGTCCTCCCACTTTCAAACAAGACCTTTTGGCTTGAGAAACTTGAGCTCTTTTTTCTGAGTTAATTTTCTCTAATATTCTTTAGGGCATATATCTATTAATGTTATAATTTGCCTTTCTTTAAATCCTTAACTCTATGTTTTTTTTTTTTTTGGGGGGGGGTTAGATTTATTATTTTAGGGAGATATATATAGAGTTTTTGTTGATCAAAGAGGTGTAGAAATAAACGGATGATGGTGTTCATAACTCTCTTAAAAAGGGGTGGCACTGTATAATTAGGTTGAGGCTCAAAATCCTTGTTTGGGGTTCTTGCATGATTTTCATTTGTAATCATGTTTTATGTAATATATATTTTATAAATAGATGTTAAATTTCAATTCCATTTCATTGCCTTAATTATATATATGCTTTCTATATTCTGAACTTTTTTCATACAATTGGTTGCTTTATTCTTCCCATTTAATTTTAAAACTTATATTAATTGGGGATAATTAGGGATTAGCTAAATAACGACGATAATTAGTACGCACAGTTGTTGTTGTTTTTCCCCCGAACCTTTTCTTTAATTCTATGCAGTTTCTTTTATTCAAACGGATCTTGATCTGGCAAAAAAAGGAAAAAAAAAAAGAAAAAGGGATCTGAAAGTTAAAATAAAATTGTTTATAGCTTTTACAATTAAATAATACGGTAAACATAGATATACTAATTAATGATTAATAGCTTCGATATGAATCATAATAATAAGCATATAAATAATTTTAAAAAGACATGTTATCAATTGAAATAATAATGAAATTATTTAAATGAATTAACTTGTGTAATGTGGTGATATCTTTCCTCTTCATTCAATCAGAAAAATTATTACATCTGTCCCCAGTTGTAACAAAAAAAAAATCACAACAGTTTTTTTAATCATTTTTTTAATTTTTAGATATCGAGCATAATTTTTCATGTAGTTGAATGTTTAAAATTGTTTTGAAAGGAGGGAGAGTGTGTGTATATAGATATATATATATATATATATATAAATTTTCACCAATCTCTCTCCCAAGTCACATGTATACGTGTTCCCTGTGATTAATTGATGGGCCTTTAAATTTTTTGCCAATGGCCCAATAACCTAATTGGGACTTGACGACTAAAAACAAAAACACCTCCCAACCCTTATTGAGCGCTTCAGCGTTGGGGTCTCCTTCAAAATCAGCGCCTGTAATCGTCGTCAAAATTCCCTCTAAAATCGAAAACGCGAAAACCCCTTTCAAATCCTTAAAAAATAAATAAACAAAATAAAAATAAAATTCGCTTCGCCTTCCAAAACGTATAAAAGGGACTCACCAACCAGGCACTCTGATTTCCAAGGTACGCATTTCCTCATCTCTGTTTTTCTTTTGCTGCTACTGTTATAGTTGTTGCTTGTCCCCTCCGATTTCTGTTCAAATTTCGGTTTTTAGCTGTTCGATATGAAATTCACTGTTCTACGGAGCTTGACTGCATATATTATGGTGCTAAAGAGTTTTTGGTTTCTTGTTTTCGAACTTGGGGTTTGCCGATTTCTGTGGTTTTACCCTTTCGTTCATTAAATTGGGGAGGGAGGTCACTAGTTGCTTTGTTGTAGCATTTTTAAGTTGTGTTCATTTCTGGGATTTTGCCATTTGAAAATTTTGGGGGAAATTATGTCTTTTATTTGTTTTTTTTAATTGTTTTAGTTAATATATAAGTTAACTTAGCTAAATCTGTTGCGTTCTCATGTTCAAACGCTTTGATTTTGTGAATAAGTACTTCTTGCGGCATCAGAAATATTCTGAGAGTAAGAAAGAAGATAAAGAAAAAAGGACATCTTCCTGTGAAACATCTGTGAGCGCAAAATTAGCGTATAATGATTCCTAATGTTGTATTTTTGACGTTTAAAATGATCATGGGATGGAAATTTGGTTATTTAACTTTGTCTCTGTTTATTTTAAAACTTGCTCAGGGACCTAGTTAGAATATGAAGCGCAAGCGTGGGCAAAAGAAAGGGAAGGCCAAAGTCACCCCTGTAATTAGTGCTAATGAGACAAGTGGAAATAAGGAAGAAGTATCTGGTTTGGATGAATTTGGTAACAATAAATCTGACTCTGGAATGGAAGCTGATACACCTTCTTCGACTGGGACAGACCATCATTACAACCTTGCCAACATAAATCCTGATGGTTCTGTTGAGAAGGCAGCAGGAAAATCATTTGGGCGCGTTAAAGTGAAGCTCAGGACATCAAAAGTGTTAGACTCTCAGCCCACTTCTTCTGATGCCCCTACTCAAAGTGATACTGATAAGAGTAGCCAGCATCAAGGGTTCGAGAAACAAGGTGTAAATACTGAGAGAACAGAAGACAGTGCTAATTCATTGCCCGAGATTAAATTGAGTGTTCTGTCAAAGAAAGCTGGGAGTATAAAAATTAAGTCCTCAAAGGTCTTTGGATCAAGCTCTAACCAGACAGGAAAATCATTGTCACCATCGGGTGGGAGTAGTCATGCCAAAGAAACCAATGCCACTCAAAAAAATCCACGATATAATAAGCAAGAATTGGATTCTGCTTTAGTGGTGTGTTGATGTTTTTCATACTGGTTTTCCTTGTTTTATGGTTTTCTAGTTTGTCTCTTTTTAATCAAGCAGGCCTTACAATTTCAGTTCTTAATGCATCTGTACCTTGGATCTTGTCTTTCTCCCCCTCCTTTTTCATAGGTTATAAGGAAGGTGATGAAAATGGATGCTGCTGAACCCTTCAATGTTCCTGTGAATCCTGAGGCTCTAGGAATCCCTGTAAGTACAAACATGTTCAACTAGGTTTTCCAATGGATTGGCTTCGAGTAGATGGTTCTCCAGTTGTGTTTGGGTCCCTTAATGATTCTTCTCCTGGACATTATGAAACTCCTCTGATATGCTGCCAAATAGTTCCAAAGGATCAAAGCTTTCGTAGTTGGTTGAATTGTCGAACTCTTAGCACGAACTTTGTGTTTTCACAACCTGCAATTCTTCTTGTAATTTACTATAGTAATTTGTTGGTGTCATTCTTATTTCAATGATTTTTAGTGCTTATCCTAGCCTGCCTCGAATGAAAAATTTGCCAAATGGAAAGTAAAAGTATAGTTTAATTTAATGGCTAACTCATTGTATTTCCTGTGAATTTTTTATTGGATGTTGGTAATTGTTTAATAGATGTCAGTTGTTGCCAAATTTGGCCCTTGAGACTGATGTGGTTGATAATAAAATTTAAGAACAAAAAAGGTTTATACTATCGATTGTGATTTTGTGTCTAATGACATTATGCTGTCTGGAACCAGGACTATTTTGATATTATAGATACACCAATGGATTTTGGAACTATATGCAGCAGTCTTGAAAGGAATGACAAGTATATGGACTCAGAGGATGTGTTTAAAGACGTTCAATACATTTGGAGCAATTGTTATAAGTACAACAATAAAGGTGACTATATCTTGGATCTTATGAGGCGTGTGAAGAAGAATTTTATGAAGTACTGGACTGCAGCTGGATTATACAGTGAACATGCAAAAACAACTAAAGGTGTGATGATTTCTATAGATGCTCTTTTTTCTAGTTCAAAATGTTAGCCCCTTTTTCTTTTACTTCGGCTTCCCTTGTTTGTTTTGGCTAAAAGCTAGACAATTGCATATGGAGACAGGATATTTGTGTTTTTGCATGGAATGCAGAAAACCAAGTAATACTGTTTTTTATTATTTTTTTTCTGTGCATTTGGTGGGATATGAAGTAATTTTCCTGTTCAATATCTTGGGCTTTTGTAGGTCAAAACGTTTTTCTTTTCTGTTGCATAACTTTTTGATCCTTTGGAGGATTTTTATTTTTGTAAGATACTGCACCATGGTACTCCGATAGCTATTTGAGCTTGCCTTTTTTTAAAAATTTTGTGTGGACTGGAACTTCAGCAGAGGATGGAGGACAGTCTGGTGAAGGAAAAGTAGCGAAGGGTGGTCAATCAAAGCAGAAGACAAAAAAGCGTCATGGGTGTGTATTCCTGAACTACTTTCTTCCCTGCTGACTATATTTTACCAATGTAATAATTATGCTAATAGTGGATGTAATTGTGACTTTAAATTGCTTGCCATGATCAAACCCCTTGTTGAGGATTTTGTCTTTTTTAAATAAATAAACAAAACTAACAACTTTACAAAGATATCCAACACTAAAAGTTATCCGGTGGGATTTAATAGTTCCTCATGAGCTCTGGAGATGGTTAGTGGTTTTTATTCAGCAAAATAGAGTGGCTACTAACACGTGTCAAATAGGTACTGGCACTCCATTTTATCTCATGTTGTCTTGTTTTTGCAGGCCTCTAGATCTTTTCTTTCCAGGCTTTTTTGTCAAGCATGGATATGAACTTTATTCTACTCTACTTTATCCTATAATCTCACATGGATATTTAAAAAGATCCGCTATAAATTTTAAGTAAATTAATTCCTAGCATGAGCTCGGGCAATTGAAATTCCTTCAATATGCCCTATCTTACATTTTTACTCCCATTCTTGTGTAAGGTTGGGCAATTCTATAATAGATGTTTTTTTCCATGAATGATGAGGTTTTAACTTAGGTTACCTTGCAGTTATATTACATTCAAATTTTTTTCTTCTCCTGGAATGTAATGATGCTGACAGATTTTAATAGTTACTGCTTCGTTTCATCAAAATTATCTACTTGCAGAAGACGCCATAAACACGATTGCTTATGTGCTATTTGTGTCCTAAAGCGCCGTAGAAGGGAAAGGGAAGAGAATGCCCGAATGGCCAAGGGTAATATTGGATCTGTTGATGATAGACATGCTAGAGAGATTAAACAAGAGGTATGGTATAAATAAATTTTACACTGCATTTTATTTATTTAGAGATGTGTCTGGAAATTTGGAAGTAATTTAGGATGCATGATAGCTTATTAAGTTTATATCATTAACTACAAATACAGGATTGGATGCAACGCCTTCAACTTTCCTAATTCATAGTGAGCCCATATACATATATGATGTGCATCTTAAGGGAATTCAAACTCAAATAATTGCACATCAGCCCAATAATGATTAAAAAAAAAAAAGAATTTAGCACTTAGTGTAGATGTTCATCTGGACAATACAAGAATATGACTGGCTTGCTTTTTATGTCGACATACGTGAATTGTAATGTTGTCTTGTTTTTAAAGGAATCCATGCAGGTAGAGAGCCCTGGAAGTGAGGATTCATCCTCAAATATGGATGAATCACAGGGCACTGATCAGGATGCTGAGGAGGAAAAAGGAGAGGAGGTGAAAACGGAGGTTGGTGAGAAGCAGTCTAGTCCTTCTGAGGGGAAGCACAATGACATGGACGTGGATGATGAAGATGACGAAGATGAAGATGATGACAATGATCAGAAGAAGGGGAGGCGGAGGAGGATGGAGAAGAGGAAGACTTGGAAGAAACTGAGGGAGACATTCAGAAGAAAGACAAGGGCGAAAATCTTAAGCAGTCACATCTTGGAGATGAAACTGCTGTTAAAGGCGAACAAGAAGGACAAGCTTTGGCCATCCAGCAACAGAAGCACAAGGTATTTCTAAATACTCATTATGTTATAGTTGGCATGGCTTCTACGTTTGTCATCTAACATCTCCAAAAGGGCTTAGGTACTGATAGAGCACATTGATGTTGTGCAATCCATGTGGTTGACCTTATCTAGTGAGATAAGACTTGTTGTATTGAACTGGATAGGATTCAAATGAAGCTCTCTAGATGTGTGCTGTCAAATTTTGAAATGAAATTATAATATGGGGACAAATTTTACAATTCAATAGCTCTCACATTTCATGATAACACCTAAAAGTTGTATGTAGATATCTATCTTGTCACTGATACAATTATTCTGTTACATGTAGTTGCAACTTGCAAGTTATACATGCTGTTTACTCTGTTTGTAGGAATCACGAAGTAAACAGGAGAGAGCCAAGTTGCTCGAGAAATTTTGTTTTGAAAACCCTCAGCTTCCCAGCTTATGTGCGACTCTGTTTCCTAAAAGCAGTGTATCTGTATGGAGTGGTCCAAACTCGCTGAATCATCAGCATAAAACTTCTGCTACTCGTCCTAATTCTATTTCTGCTGCTGTTCAGACTTTGATGAAGTAGGTTTTGCTTTTGACTTGTTTCGCCACTGTCAAAAAAACCTGAATTTTATGTTACTTGAGTTGTTTTGACTGACTTTTACTTTGCTCAATGTATGATAGTCATTAACATTTAGGGTTTATAAGAGTAAAACAGAGAATTCGAATAATACTTTATCCCCCCCCCCCCCCCCGCGTTTTTCTAACTAGCTTTTACTTTGCTCAATGTACTAATTGGAGTACAAGCCCACAGACAAAACAGCGCAAAGGACAACAAAATTAAACAAGGTTGGAATGCGAAAAACTCTGCCCTCTTGGTGGTTTATGAAGGACCATAATATCTAAGTTCTCAGCATACCATTGGTGAGCAAGTCAGTTTGCACATTTATTTGTTTATTTTAAAATATGATTAAAAGTAACAATCCAATCCTGCATTCTGAGATTCTTGATCTTCTTGGTAGAACTAAAAGAGAGGGTGGTTCTGAGAAAATTCATTCTAGATGAACAGAGTCTCAATTGAGTCAGAACAGACATTAATTTTGAAGTATTTTCTGCTCCAGCAAAGATTAGACCTTCAAAGATATCATCAGAGAGTATGCCATGAAGTCAGGATACCCAAATATTATTGTACATAACTCGCATTCAATTTTAGATGCCTGTTAGTTAATGGACATGTAATAAAACAAAATACAGTACAATCAAAACAAGGTTGGTTGAGTGATAGGGGATTTAAAGTCTTGATTTTTTTTTGACCCGAATTTAAAGCCTTGATCTTGAGTCGATGAAAAAGTTTTGTCAGGAGCTTTATCTCAATTGAGTTTGGCTTGATTTAAACTTGGATCAATTGATAGTATCAAATACTAGGTAATTTGTTAAAAAAATAAATTAAAAAGAGATATCACAAGACTAAAACTAGGCAAGGTAGCTTACTAGCTAGAACCGAAGTGCAAAATTTGAATGTGTCTATATGGATCCGTTGATGGATACACCAGCACAGGTCAAAACAGAGTTTCAAAAGCAGCATCGAAAGGCAGTACCACGACGTCGTTTGAGGCGTTATTCCCAATTCTTTTCCTATCTCTCTCTCAACTAAAGCCTAAAAGGCATATTCTATTCACGCACGCGCACATATATAAGCATTTGCTTTCTTAAAGCATGCTCTGAGAATTAAGCACATTCCTTTCTATTATATGCGCACAGCTTTTGTGCAGGTAATTAAATTTTTCATTTTTTCTTTTAAATTCTTTTTTCTAGTGATTTTGAGAACATTAAACTCTCTCTCTGTCTCTCTTTCTCTACAGTATATATATGCATGTATGTATTCATGCATCATGCATGTACAGAGTCATGATTTATATTTATTTTTGAAGAAAAAAATCCCCATGCACTTAGGCGATGTGTTGATTTATAAACGAATAAGCTTAGCAATTTTACATCGTGAAGTGAGTTATCGATTTGATTTTTTTGAGTTCAGACTCTTGACACTTTTCACATAAAAAATGAACGTGTTACTTTTGTTCATAATAATATGATTTAATTTTCTTTTTAAGTTTGATTAAATAATAAATTAAGGAAAATGAACGTAAATTTTTGGATTTACTTGTCGATAAATACCTTTTTTTATTTTTTTTATTTTGGAGTTTGGCAAGCAGGAACCTAAACTGACAAAGATCGATTGTGAGAGAAAATATGTCTCAAACCATAAACTTATTCGACAAGAACCTTCTCTCAAGGCCTCACAGCAACATTGGATCAACAAACAACAATCATGAATCAAAATTTATCAATCCCACTTTGATTGATATGCCACCTTTGCCTGAGACCAAGCTTCTTCCTCAAATTAGGTGTGTGTCCACGCGCACGTGTCAATTAACTAACAATGAATTTAATTAGTTGATCGATAAATGGATATTGAAGAATTAATTGTAAAATTGTGTAGGAGTGAAGGAGAATTAATGTTATCATTGACAACAGAAGAAGTCAGACCATGCTTATCGGAGCAGCTTACAATATTTTACGATGGTGCTATTCGTGTCTATGATCATGTTCCTCTTGATAAGTTTTAATTCTTTCAGCCTTTAATTAGGCAACATTCCTTAATTTATACTGCAATTTAGTACTTAATTGATTATTGGTATTAATAATTAATTACTTATTAATTGGTCAGGCTCAAGCTATTTTGCTTCTGGCTGGTGAAAGCTCATCATCAAATACTACAACTCCAAAAGTGGGTATACAATCACCAACCCTTCAATCCAGTTATGTAATTTAGAATTGTTATTACAAACATGAAAGTTTCTAATTAACGTATAGTGTTTACGAATTTACTCATTAATCTTGTTAATTGTGTGAGAGAGGAACAAATTAAATACTAATAATTGTGATAAGAAAATTAACAATAGGAAGTTTAATTAATTAATTTTGTACTGCAAGAAGGCATTCCCTCCAATCTTTCCTTGAAAAGCGACGTCGTAATAGGTATCTTAATTTATTTCTCTATTCTATTATAAATTAATATAGCTAGACTGAACATAAAATTGTGATATATTGCACAAAGATAGTGAAGAAGAAATCATCACCCTATGCTTGTGGTATTGTTCATAGTTCAAGCAACAATGGGAATATTGGGGAAGAAGAAGAAGATCAAGATGGTGCATGCAAGAATGAAGAAGTTTCTCTTAAAGAGTGTGCTTGTAGAAGTGCAAGGGCGGGTCTATGAACTAGAGGGGCTAAATTGAAAATAAAACATGAAGGGGGGGTGTGTTGGGGAAATCTATATTAAAATTGTTTATAAGTAAAAATTTCAAATAGCTCAATTTTTCATTGACCTCTTCAAATTACGTATTTACCATCTTGCCACATGTTACATGTACTTAAAGAGCACAAGAGAAATATAAGGATGAGAGAATCTTCTTGTATTTTGTGTGTCACGGAGTATATGAGAAAAAGGAGCTATTTTCCATGTTTTTAAGTGTTGTTGAAGGAATTTAATTACAATGGTTTTTTTACCAGAAATTTAATTACAATGATTCGATTGCATGGCCTAGGGCCATGTAATGTTTTGTTTGTTTTCCCTCTTTTTTTTTTGAATTTGTCAAAATCGTATCATTAACACTTTGGGGCAGGTTGAAATTTAATTACAAGCATGTAGAAGATTAATGTTTTGCTAACTTTTAAATGTATAGGGATTTAACTAAATGGTATAAACTATTGGGGCAGGTTGAAAATTTTTAAACTACAAGAGGATCAATATAAAATTTATAGATTTCCCACTTTCAATAATTATATAATATATTATTTACCTCGAATTAAGGAAAATTCATGTGAAAGTGATGTCAGTGAAATAGAAAATAGGGACTATATATATGTGTGAGATTCTTAAAGAGAATAAATAACATTCAACGTGTGAAAAAAACGCATCAAAAAACAAAAAAAATCATGTGATAAAGATATAGAAATATAAGTGGTATGATCACATGTATAAAATCATCAAAAACATAATTATGTGAGACAGATAGAAGAATCGTAAGAAATTGAGTTTGAACTTTTAATATATACTCTCTTCATTAAAAAATATTTTTTTGAAACATTAAATGTTTAAAAATTTAAGTCATTTTTAATCTTTTAAACTATAATCATTGCCTTTTTTTAAAGTACCTCTATTGAATAAATCTCTTTATATTTATTTTACGATAAAATATTCTATTAAATAGGGATAAATATAAAAAGATAGGATTAATTTGAAGACAAGTAAATACTTTTATTAGAGGGTAAAATTTAATTAAAAATATTTTATATTTTTGAATGAAGAAAGTATGCTTTTCTCATCAAAATAAATAAAAACTCAATTTCCACATGAAACTAAAAATAACATAACTAACCAACCATGATGATTAAGGAAGCCACCAAATATTCTCCAAAATTCGAAGTACACAAAATAGAAATTCCAACATATACATGCATTGAAACTTTAATTAATAATAGTATAATACTCAAAAGGCAATGCTTCTCTACACTATTTAACCTTGAGCTTCCTCACAAGGGCAGAACATAGATCTGAAATCTAGCAAGTATTTCTCCTCACACACACACACATGTGAATTCAAATATTAGTTAGAAATATGCTAAAAAGTAACATATAATGCGCATATGTTTATATATAAAGATGGAATTTCAAAGTACATGCATTACCTGAACCTCAAACTTTGATTGAGAAACAGCAAGATAAGGAGTCCACTGCTTGCACTTAAGGTTGTAGGGTGATCCAATGTTCTTCCACAACACATTTAATTGTTTCATGGCATTCATAATCTCAGTCATTATTTCACAAGGATCACCAATGCACTTTGATAAGTTTAAAAGATGCAGCAACAAAAATTAAAACAATGAATTCATCAAAATTTCAAATCTTTTATATATAGGTAGAAAAAACCATGCTGAAAAAGTTTCTTTTCTTCATGTACCTGATGAAGAGTGTTTGAATCCAGAATCCTAATTAAGCAGTGAAATATTCAAGTTTCAAAGCAAATGAGCTTTGGACATAAAAGAGATCATCAGCAAGGAATTTGAATCCCTCTATTGCTAACCTTTTATTTTCATCTCTCTTTACATATGGAGAGGAACTTTGCTTGAGATAGAAGTGGGATCCACTTCTTGGTAATGGGTCCTCAAATGGGTCCCATTATATATTTGTTTCTACCTGTCTTTCTCATCTATGAAATTGAAAGGATGCGGAAATCCATTAAATTGAACAAAATGGAAAATAATGAAGAAAGCGAAGCTCATTTTGTTCAAGGTTGTAGGGAGAATCAATTAGCTGATTCGTGTTAGCTAGCTGATTAAACGCGCTTTGGAAAAGTCAGGTTTTTAAACGTGCTTTTGAGGAGGCCATCCAAACATGTCCTCTATTTAACCAGTTTTTCTAATCTTAGTCCAGTGACATCAAAATCTCTCACTTCATAATTAATGAGTCAATAGTTTCAACATATTTAGTTTGTTTGGACAGATTCTTACTATTTTAGACTTACCTGAGCCCAGCTGGGATGGGAGGAAATGAATAAATAATCAAACTAATATATGGCTCCTTTTGATTAAACAAAGGAAATTAACATTTCACATTACAAATTGCATTGCAGAATGTATATGATGTTGCATTAAGAATTTCATTACACAGAACAAAACGCTACGAACTGATAAATCTTGATATTTTGTTGATGAATCTGCACGAAGTCTTAGCTTCAGATTTCGCATTACCATTCAATATTAATTGCTTTCTGGTGGCAACAAAGTCACTGCAAGCATCCAGTCATGCAGAAAGCTTAGGGAACTTGAACACAGATTAAGTCAACCTCATCTCTTTAAACTCAGACGTCAGATATGCCCACCGGATTCTTGAAACTGATTGTCCACTAACAAATAGTACACAACAGTTGCCTGATGATAAAACAAAATGATTAGAAATTAAAGAGATAGATGCTCTGAGATTATATATCATTAGGTGCAGGATATTTTAGATGAAGAGACATAGAAATAGGATCCACCAAATTAACCTTTTGTCTTTATCTTTTTCCACATGGAGAGAAACTTTACTCGAGATAGAGGTGGGAATCACTTGTTATCGTATGAACCCCACTCTATTCGATTTCTATCTTTCTTCTCACTCAAGAAATTGAAAGGATATGCAAGTCCAACACATTCAACAAAGGAAGATAAAGAAGAAAGCGAACCTCATTTTGTTCGAGCCTGCTGAGAGAATCAACTAGTTGATTCCTATCAAACCCCATGCTAACTACTTGAAGAATTTCATCATCAATCTGTTTTTTTTTTTAAAACATAATATTTTTTTGTTTCAATATATGTGGATTATTTTCTATGGTTGGGAGAGAAAACAATGGAAAAAGAAGAAGAAGAAACCTTGCTGGCTAATTCCACCATATCTGGCGGCGGAGCAGCTAAACACGTTGGAAGATGAGCCTGAAACCAAGGGTGGCGGCGGATATCAGAAATGGTGATCCTCTTAATGGGATCAACCTCCAGCATCCTTACTATCAAATCTCTTGCTCCACTTGATATCCCCTTTGGAAGAGTATATATCCCACCCTACATTTTCATACATGCATGCATTATCAAAACCCAAGCAGTATAATGTTGAATGAAAAGATAGGTACACATAACAAGTAAGTTTCACTTGATCTTTTGCAGATTAATCAACACTAGTGAAATCATAAATCTGATGGATTTAGATAATGGAGATGAGTTCTCAACTCAAATACCTTTATGTTAACATAAAGCATTGCAAGGTTTGGCTCATAAAAAGGAAGACGCCCACATAGAAGACCATATAGAATTACTCCACAGCTCCACACATCTACTTCTGGTCCTGCATACTGATTTCCAGCTATAATCTGCGGATTGATCAATAAATGTAATTAATTCCAGTACTAATTATTATTATTATTATATATATATATATCCGAATTAATTGCAAACTGACCTCTGGAGCAACATAGTTTGGGCTACCGCAACATGTTTGAAGGAACTGACCTTCACGCATGACATTGCTCAATCCAAAATCAATAATCTTGAGATAGCCTATGGAGCTCAGAAGCAGATTCTCGGGCTTTAGGTCTCTGTGAACCACCATGTTCTTGTGACAGTATTCAATTCCAGATATTATCTGCTTCCAAAAAAACAATACAATAAGCTCACTTATACATAATCTTTAATGAGTGTCTGTGATAAGGATCATTGATTTAGATTCCTTTCATTAATTGGTCATATATAGCATATTGAAGTTATTAGTAGAGTTCAGATTCTCCTTTGACCTTTCTAGTAAGGTACTAAAAATGCCTTGTAGACAACTAGTCTTGAAATATTGAACCTGTGAGAAAGTACAAAAAATGCTAATTCTTCATGTTATTTAGTTTTATATCTGGAGATGACTACTTGGGAGAAATTAAAGATAAAAAGAGAATTCCAATTCTAGAATCTGAATCCAAGTTTATCAAAGACCAATTCATCCCGGATCAATGCTTAATCTATTATTATGAGATCCAAGACCTTTAATTATTGGATCCATTCATTAATATCTTTAATTAACAACAATGAGAATTAAATAGTAGTGAATTGAATTAAACCTGCTGGAAATACTGACGGGCTTCGTCTTCTTCCAGGCTTCCTTTATTTGATATGTATTCAAAAAGCTCGCCAAATTTAAGGTACTCCATGACAATATATATCTCTGATTCTGTTTCTATAACCTCATAGACTCTCACAATATGAGGGTGTACCAACATTTTTGCAACTCTGATCTCCCTTTCAACTGCAACACAATAGAGGAATCATCAATTATATGTATTTCTCTGACAGTGGTCAGATGAATTAAGTACGTATTGAAGGTAACTGATATTTAGTATTTAGCTAGAGACGAACCTTTTTCTTCCATGTTCATGATCTCGATCTTACTTCGTTTCAGAACCTTAATGGCAACTTCATGGCCTGTCAATATATGCTCTGCAATCTTCACCTTGCTGAATGATCCTTTCCCAATTGTTTTTCCCAACCTGTAATTCTCTAACACCTTCTTGTTCTTCAAAATGCTTCCACCAGCTTGCTGGCCTCTTGATTCTTCCATTTTGAAACCTATATAGAGGTATATATGCACATGGTTATAAACAAGAACAGTATCAAATTCTGACATGTTGAGACCCCAGGAGAACCTGACTCTTGAAATTGAAACCCCAATCACAGAAATTCGAAAATGATGATGAGGCAGGACTTTGAGACTAGCCACGAAGACACCACAAAAGATGATCAGCACCTTGGTTTTGTCTATATTCTCACAAGAATTCGAATACGAGATTCACGGTTAACAACAAAGTACTCTTCTCATAAGTCCTCGAGAGTTTTGAGGTTATTGGTTTCACCTCTTAACGAGTTGTTGATTTGTCGTAATGCCATTGATGGCTTGATATCATCTTGTGAAGAATTCATATTTTGTTTCGTTTTAGATCGGTTTAGGAGACATATCTCTATTGTGTGTGTGTTTGAGAACGAAGAAGAATTAAGTGAACTTCTTCGCCATAACACTCAAATTTCGGGCACACACACAGCGTTTCATAATGCCTTCAAATTATCCTCTGAAAGAAAAATGGAGGCTCAAGTCTCATGCATAGAAAAGCAAGCTCTCCAGAAAGCTGATGACAACTGATGATTCAGGGTTCTTTCGAGATGACTGATTAAAAGAAACTGCATCATGACATTGAAATCTTAATCTGTGCCAACCTTGAGCGAAGCGGTAGCGAGGTAGATGAAGATGGTTGTCGGAGCTGCCAACGGAGATACGGTGGAATGCTGCTGCACGGCACGGCAGTTCGTCGTCGTCGTCACTGGGATTGTGGGTTTTACTAACTTGGACAAACTGGCATTTACAACGTTAGTATTGGGAAGCGAATTTGATGAAACTGAAGAACAAACCAGAGTACAGTGCATGCTGCTGGTGTTTACTGAGCCATGTTCTTATAGCAGTGAACAAAGCGTTATACTCAGAAGTGCCCGAAAATTACACTTAAGTACCCATAACTCATCACATTTTGTAAACTGTGTCCCTTCTGTTATTGACGTGAGAGCGTGTGATCATGCGTGAGATCTACCCCTATATTAACTTATAATGATTAATTCACCAATATTAATTAAAATTGTTATTATCAAAAAAATATGTACCATGTTATAATTAATATCATGCATTAAAAGGAGTCATGAGTGATGACATTAAGTAATATATGCCATGATTAGTTTTTGCGTCATGAGACTTGTGTATTTAGTTCGCAAAAAAAAAAAAAAAAAGACTTGTGCATTTAAATTTTTATAGAAGTAATTATATCTTATTATGCTATTTTAGAATTTATCTTGTCATACAATCATATTTATATGACAGAAATTCTAAATTGAAATTATTCATTTATTATATATTCATTATCATCCGTAAGCCGTGTAATATTTATTTATCGTTGACTTTACTTTGATTTAAAAAAAAAACGTAAGTTTTTACTACGACATCTAGCGATCTATATTTATATGTTCCTATACATATATATTGATATATTAATTACAAGATGTGTATATAGACAAATTTCATGTTCAAATTATTTATTTACTTTTTGTTCATCTTAAATCAACTAATTTTCCATCGATATATACATAATATGATTTATATGTTAAGATATTTAGCATTAAATTTAATTTGATCGAGTAATTTAGAAAAACTTTTTTGAAGAAAATAGTCAATCAAGTGCAATTCAAAATGAACCAAACAAAATCTTAAATGTGTTCTGAAAATGAAAAATATCTTTAAAGTGAGAAAAAACATTTCTTGTAACTCTCTCTTTATCCCTCTCACCTAAGTGCGTTAGATAGAATGAGAGTGGGACACTCCTATCTTGTGTCTTGTCTTGAAAAATGATTGAAATTAAATTTTTATTTTGTGTCTTATCTTGTTCTGTTAGGAATCATGATCAGATCAAGACGAGATCATATATCCCACAATCACAATAAAGTAGATAATGTGTAAGAAAGGCTAGGCTAATAATGTTTATTAAAATTTTAAATCATATAACTTATTAAGGTTAAAACTAAAACAACATAAGTATATAAATTATAATAATTTGAAGTCAATTATTGAATTACATCAATCATAGTTACAAGTGTACAACTTAAAATTAGGTATATATAAGACATAACATATTATGATAGCAATTACAAGTAATCTCTAGGTTATGAGAGTAATGACAATAGAGAAGTTAAACACAATATTAAATTATTGCTTTTCTTCTTTAGTTGATATATGTTAACCTAGTCTCAAAATAAAACAAAAAATATAATATAAAAATTTATTAAATAGATAAATATAAAAATAAATTATATTAATATAATTAATATATTGAAAAAAATGATATTATCCTATAAATCTTACTCTGTTATTAAAATTATCAATATAAAAAACTTCTAGTTTTACGTAAAAATTACCTGTATTGAACTTATAATTAATATAAATATAAATTATATTAATACAATAATATATTTAATATATATTTTTAAAATAAAAATAATAATATATATAATATTTAAGATGAGATGGAATGTTTTAAAAGTAATCTTATATCACGTTTTGTCCCACAAAATCCTATACCAATTATTTTTGAGTTGAAACAAAACCTGTTCTAATAAGATTGAAAATACAAGTTAAACACCCTTACTCACACGACACGCTTTCTCCCTTTGTTTACAAGGTAAAATCGCGTGGGAGAGATAAAAAATGCATGAAAAGTGGGCCCTACATGAATGAGATTGTAGACCAAAATAAGTAAAATCTAAAATATGAAACCTGTCAGAAAAAATCACGCGATAAGGAAACATAGAAACATATATTGTGGGACAGCATGATTTAAAAAGAGATAGAATTCACACGAATTAGTTACGTTGGGCCCCACCCCATGTTTCTTTTTCCCCTTTCACTGCAGAATATATATATATATATATATATATAAATACTTCCTCTAGTTTCATTGAGCAGCACTTTCTAAAAATATTTTTTATTCTTAATATAAAGCACATTATGGTATAGTTATTATATTTTTTTAATTTTAATATTATTTAAATTTATTAACTATAAAAGAGAATGTAATATAAATTTTAAAAAAATTATTTAAATAGGAATTTGATTAAAAGTTTATTTTATTTTTAAACAAAGTTAATAACTTAATTATATCTCTTTGATGTTGATGAAGTAATTGAGAGTACCTTATATTAGGGATCAGAGGGAGTAGTTTGCTTCTTTTCTTTAATTTGTTTGGACAAAATTTTTGTTCAAGATTTTTCTCAAATGAGAGATTGAAAATGAGTGTTTCGTTTAATTTGATTCAATACTAGTTATTATTATTTCTGAAGTATAGATAGGCTTTGCTTTTCATTATATTTTACTTCTGAAATTAATAAAAATGAACTTAATACATAAAAGAATAATAAATAACTATATATCTAAGTTTTAACAACATACTATACTAGTAGCCTAGCACACTAAGGAATACCTTGTTTTAGTGGTTTTTTATTATGGAAAAGAAATATCCAATGTTATGATACCATATCACTCATAGTAGCTGTATGTACACACACACACACAACAAGTTTTATGAATGCAAAATGTGATAATTAAGGTTTTACTCGTATTTAATTTGGTAATGCCAATTTTTAATAATTTCATTCCATTAAAGAGTAACTTTTGTATATATTATCTTTAACTTAACAGAATATAAATTGAGAAAAACTTACATACTTACTGATACATCCTTTATGTGTAAATAATCTCTTTCCTTTATTGTTGCCAAAAAAAAAAAAAAGATAGGAGATCGAGGTAGTATATTAATTATATTCAGTCATTTTAACCAATATATCTCTGTGTATATTTAGATTTATACTTTGTGAAAAATACATATGCTAAACTGAAGCTACGATTGGCATGATTTATATTTGAATATTTTTAGTAGAAATTAGTTGGGCAAGTTGCGAAAAGATGATGGGATGATATAAATAAAAAATACTTTTAAACATGTAATTAATTAAAATGGCATGCATCTGATGATATATAATATTTGATGTGTAAAATCCTAAAATTTTAAATAAAAATATATAAATACTTGTGTGGATATATGTGTATGCATATATAACCTCTTAAACGATGACACTTAAATTTCTTGAGAAATTAATCTGATGAATGCCGAATATCATGAAAAATAAAATAAAAAAGATTTGAATACATATTTGCGTATCCATATATAAAAAAAATGGATCAAAATTCTTTAAAATTGGCTGTCTAAAGTTTCGTGAATTTAAAATAATATTAATCAATAAATAAATCAAGCTGCATAAAATTGTCGTGTAATAAAAAATTAGAAAGTTTATAATTTTATGGCTTACCATGTTACGTTGAAATCACTCCATGACTCAAACAGAGCACCGTTCCTTAATATTTATCCAAAAATTAATAATTTGGGAACAATCACAAATTAACTACCATGTAACTAATGCCCCAATGTACTTTTTTGAAACTCAAGAACAGCTGTCAGCCAAGTTTGAAAAATAATTGGCATCCTATTAATTTTTGTTGGTATAATCAAACAATGGTTTAGTAAATTAATTAAAAGTCAGGTTTTTAAATTAACGTGCTTTCGAGAACGAAATTACATGTGTAATCCGCCCAAACATATTGTTTTCTTCAAAACAATAAATACAATAAATATCAAGTATGTTAGAGATGTTGAGTCTCAAAGATAATAATAAAATTTTCAAGTTTCTTATCTCAATTCATCTGAATGTGAAAATATAAAAGAATTAGAATAAAAGGTGTTTTGAATTAATGGGAAAGTAAAATATAAAGTTGCATTGTTTACAACTTGAAAATAAAAATAATTCTACCTAAATTGTGAATACAAGGTAAATAACTTGGAAATTTAAAAAAAAAAGGTCATGATGAATACTGATAATGACGTTGATACTGATGATCCCCTCAATGGTTCGTTTGAATTCTTTTTATAAGCACTTGCGTGAGACCATTATGCTTGAAAGATCTAGAGCCCATGTGTAAAGCATTCGTGATCACTTAGCATGGTTTTGTGAGATTCATGACACCTCAACTAATGCTCTTGTGTCCACTCGACAGTCTTCTCTACTCAATCATTTTAAGTCTTCAAGGTCATGTTAGCTAAGTACGTGCGTGGCACACTTTCTTTTGATAATGGACTGAACCTTTTTTTTTATTTGGGCTTGTCGTTTCACTCTTCTTCCCCCTATTACCCTTTCGTTGGCACTTCATTTTAGACCCAAACACATATATTATATTTAACCATTTTTTTTAAATCTTATTATGAGTCTGCGGCAGCGGGTTTGTATTTAATTCATATATCTCCCCTTCACACCAAAACCTCTCACTTCATATTTAAAAAAAGAAAAGGAAATTAACATTTCACATTGCAAATTGCATTGCAAAAATATAACGTTGCGTATGAATTTCATTGCACAGAACAATGAAAACAGTATAATTAATTGAGATGTTCAGATTTTGCAATATGGAAAAAGAAGACTAAAGGTTACTTTATGGTGGCAAGGTCACCTCAAGCATATCTTCAAACTCATACCTCAGATAGCCACCACAAGTTTGGAGTTGATTATCCACCATCAAATGATATACTACAGTAGTTGCCTGATGACAAAACAATATATGATCATTCAAACAGCAATTTCAATTCCTTTTCTAATTTGCAAGGTTGGAGAAGAGATCAATATTCTAACATTATATATATATATATATATATATCTCTCTCCATCTTTTGGTTAGATGGACAGAAATAAAATTAAAAATTCGGCAGGCTCCACTTAACAAATAAGACCCACCACACCTTTTATCTTTACCTTTTCATGTACGTGGAGATAAACTTTATTCAAAATAGAAGTGGGACCCACTTATTTGTTTGGATCTTATGTGAGCTCCAGTTTATTTTGATTCCGATCTTTCTTCTTGATTACTTAAGAGATATAATTGAAATAATATAATGCAAATCTAAACATTGAACAAAGGGAAATAATGAAGAAAGCGAAGAACCTCATTTTGTTTAAGCTTGTTGAGAGAATCGACTACCTGATTCTTGTCAAATCCCAAGCTAACTACTTGCTCAAGAATTTCATCATCAATCTTTTTCCAAAAAGAAAAAAGAAAAAGAAAAAGTTTAATTTCTTGAAGAATAGTTATGGATATGATTTTCTATGGGGTGGAAGAATTTAAAACAACAATGATGGAGGAGGAGGGTGAACCTTGTTGGCTAGTTCTGCCGTATCCGGCGGCGCCACCGCCAAGTAGCTTGGAAGATGAGGCAGAAACCAAGGGTGGCGGCGGATATCAGAAATGGTGATCCTCTTAATGGGATCAACTTCCAGCATTCTTGCTACCAAATCTCTTGCCCTACCTGATATCTCCTTCCGAAGAGTATTAGTATTTGTTCTATCTCATATATATATATATATATATATATAAGATAGAACAAATAATAAGAAGCAAATTTCATGAGAATGGAGAGAATATATCAAAAATCCAGAACTTGAATCCGAGTAACAAAGGCCAATTCATAATGCTTAAGCTATTAATTAATTATTTAAAATTTTGCCCCTGACTTGATTTTTCTCATTAAAAAAAAAAAAAAAGAAGGAAGGCGCACGTATACATGTCAACATCAAATTCAAACGCGATATCTCTTCGTAAAAATAGAGGTGGCGCTATCACTTGAGCAACTTGAAACTGATGACATGTTTTGATGAAGACTGAAGAACTACTTTGATTGGAGCCATTAATATTAGCTAGTTTCTGTAACATTGATGAGAGCATTTATATATTTGTGTGAGAGTGTGTGTGTGTGTGTGTGTGTGTGTGTGTGTATAATGGGGAGAGATATTAAATAGAAGTGAATTGAACCGTGCTGGAAATGGTGACGGGCTTCGTCTTCGTTGAGGCATCCTTGAGAGAGATGTAATGGAAGAGCTCTCCAGATTTGAGATACTCCATCACCATATTTATCTTTTTTGGTGTTTCTATCACCTCGTACACTCAACCTATGTGAGGATGCACCAACTTTCTCGCTATCCTGATCTCTCTTTCCACTGCAACACAATACAAAAGTCATCAATTATTAATTTCTCTGATGATGACACAGTAATTAATTAGATGAAGAAGCTTGTACATTTTGAAGATTAGAGACAAATAACCTTTTTCTTCACCATTTTCGTACTCTTAATCTTGCTTCGTTTCAGAACCTTAATGGCGACTTTATGGGCTGACAATACATGCTCTGCCATCTTCACCTTGCTGAACGATCCTTGCCCAATCTTTTTCCCCAACATATAATTCTCTAAATAATTCTTGTTCCTCAAACTGCATCCACCGACTCGACCTCTTGATCCTTCCATTTTTAAACCTGCAAGAGGATTATATATTCATATGCACATATGGTTAAAGCAAGCTACTGATGAATACATTAAACCAGTCAAGGTGGCCGTCAGAGAGTTAATGATCAAAATCGTTGTAAACCAGAGTTAGCCCAGTCATAAATAAATAAAGCATTTCATTTAACTAGACAGTATATCAGTTCAACCGTTCAACAGATGGGATAGATCTGGATTTCAATACTATGGGTTAAGTAAGAACAGTATCAATATCAAACATTTCTGTATTGTGTGTGAGAGTGCGCGCGTATTTATAAATGTGAACGAAGAATAAATAAGCGAACTTAATTCGCCAGTAAAGTATCAAATTAAATTCAGGCATTTCATGCATTTAGTTTCAGATTCTTCTGATGTGAAAGAGAATCGGAGGTTTTAAGCAAGCTCTCCTGAAATCTGACAACTGATGATTTATTGAGAAAGGAACAAAGCAGTGAGAGAGGTAGAAGAAGCTGACAACTCTGAGAAAGCACTGAGGGCATGTTGTCGCTCTTGTTTGGAACCATGTTCTTGTGGGGTTTAGGTTTAGGGTTGCAATTCGGTTCTTGTAGCAGCGAACCGAGTGTTATACTCAGAAATGTGGGTAAATTACGCTTGAGTACCCATAGCTCATTACATTGCAAATTGTGTCCCTCCTAACGTAAAGACGTGTGATCATGCATGAGAGAGGCTACTAATGTAATGACCCCTATTATGTCCTAATTAATCTTCTAGTGATTTTTTCCTCTCTTTTTTTTTCCCATTGTAATATAAGATTGAAAAAATGACAATAAAATTTTATTGAAATATATAAATGACAATTAGATATCTCAAAAAGCAATAGTTCTTCTAAAATCCTTGGTTACCATTTTGACATTGATAATTTTAATTAAATAACTAAATTGCCTCTTGTTTAAAATAAAAATAATGGGTTTGGTTCTATTTTCTCAATCATAATTTTTATTTAAGAAATCACAACTTTATTATGTGAATTGCAAAAAATTGAATAAAAAAAAATCACTACTTTCCATGTAGAATTTCTTTTGTGATTGATATACAAATTCTAAAAATAATCAGTCTTAATTACAATTTTTATTTAAATAATTACAATTTTGATTTTGTGAATTATAAAAATTAAACAAGAAATTATCACTACTTCTCACATAATTTTTATTATTATTCAAGTTCAAGTCCTGAAAATAACAAGTTACAACAATTATTTAAGCAATCACAACTTTTATTTTATAAATAACAAGAATTTTACAAGATAGCACAACTTCTCACATGAACTAGTTAATCTTTTTTATTTTAAACAAGGGATAATTTAGTTGTTTAAACTAAAATCATTAATGGTAAAAAAGTATCCAAGGATTTTAAGGAAATTATAACATTTTAAAGAACTTGATTATCATTTATATATTTTGATGAGATTTTATAATCATTTTTCCTATAAGATTTTATATAAAATAAAAGATGTTTTTGACTTTTTTGGTCAACCAGATATTTTGATATTTTACATTTACAAATAATAAGGTTTTTCAATTTTTTTAATGTTTTTTAAAAGAAAAATACACTAGTAATTTTGTAACTTTATTTTTTTTGAAAAATTGTGCAAAAATACAAATTATATCGCTTTGTCATTTTAAGAAATAAAAATGTTTCTATTTTATGCAGAATCTAATGATAAAAAAAAAATGCGAAGAGCAACTAAGAGATTCAGCATTATAAAAAGAATAAGAAAGTGGTATTAGAGACTCCATGCCAGCTATGTGATATCTACTCCTCTGCTGTAGAAAAATCTCTTCGTAATTTTTCCTATTTACGAAACTCTCCCCTATTAACTCATGATTTCATCATTAATGTTCTATTTATCTAAATAAAAAAAAATATCATGTCATGAGTTTGAGAGTCATGAAACCATGTCACTATTCTTGTTTTCCTCAATCTATTGCTTGTTCGTAATAAATGTGTTCCTAAGATTACATGTACAACACATTATAGTTACTCTAATTATTAAGATGTAAAAATAAATAATTAACGTGCATGCACATATATAGAATATAGGGAGAATTTTAGTCAAGGACCATTATAGAGATTTAATTTCAGGTGGGTCTAAATTTTTTTTTGAAATTTTAGTTCAGTCCAAGAAATGAAAGTCAACTATAAAAAGATTAAAATACCTTTTACTTATTATGCAAAATTATTAATTATTAATTTTCTTATTACACTTATTAATTTATGAATATGAGTTGTAAATTATATGAGTTGACATATTAAAAATTATATAAGATTTAACATTAGTTGTTAAATTATTAAATTTAATTGTTAATTTACTAACATCAGTTGTAAATTATTGATAAGTTTTGTAATTTATTAACATCAATTATAAATTATTAATAGATCTTATAATTTACAACTGATATTAATAAATTAATAAATAAAGTTAGTAAATTAACAATTAATGTTATTCATTGTCTGATAAACAGATGTAATTTACAAGTGATATTAGTAAATTAAGAAGTGCGATGAGAAATTAACAATTCATAATTTTGCATAACACATGAAGGGTATTTTGATTTTTTTTTACCATCAAAATTCTTTTAATTTTTCTCTCTTGAATTGAACTAAAATTTTAAAATATTTTTAGACCCACCTGAAATTAAGTCTCTTCCCTTATTGTTAACTAAAATTCTCCCTATAATATATCCTATTGCATTGTACAATCACAAGCATACCAAAAAAAATCTAAATTGAAAATGTTCATTTGTTACATGTTTATTGTTTTCTTTACTCCGTGCAATATCCATTTATTATTGACTTTGCTTTGATTTTAAAAACACATTATTAATTTAAAAAAAAAAAGGTCGCACGTACTTGTATGCGTTAAAAGTTGTTAACAAATTGGAAATAAACAGTAAACATCACAAAAGATTAGTATTTTCCTCGATACACACATACCGTGATTTATGTTAAGATATTATAGTATTATATTTAATTTGATTGAGTAGTTCATATCAAAATTTTGAAGAAAATGGTCAATATAAGTGCAATTATAAATAACACTAAATAAAGTGAGATCTAATGTATGATAAATGTTATGATATATTTAATTCTTTAATTTTTTACAATGTTTTATTTTAATCTTTTAGTTTTATAAAATATTTTTAATCCTTTAAACCTGATACTGTTAGTTTTATCTCAACAAATTTTTATATAAAATTTTTAAATATTGATAAAATATTTTTAAACATTGACATATTAAGTTTATTTTTTTTAAAATAATAATGATTGAAATAAAAAATAATTATTAAAACTAATAATATTAGGGTTAAAAGATTAAAAAGATACTTTATAAAATTAAATAATCAAATTGAAACTTTATATAAAGTTAAATGATTAAAAATATATATATAACAAAGTAAGATTCAATATGAAAAACCATAGAATCATTAACAAAGGGTTAATGAAATAATAGACCTTAAACTTTTACTTAAAAAGTGCTTTAGACTCTAAACTCTTAAAATATGTAAAATAAATTTTAAATTTTTAAATTTATAACAAACTAAACCCTATCGTCATATTTTTAAGATTAAAGGTAAAAAATATTCATGAAGTACATACAAAAAGTTATAAATAACTCTAAAATCAATTATAAATTATTTATATTTCTCAATTTCAAAATTTTTTTAGTTCATCGCCCTGCAGTTTCATCCCACATGCGATTTTTTTAATATTTTTATTATAAAATATTTAAAATGGGGCTCACATTTATTTTTTTAAATATTTTTCCTCCCTCCCTCCTCTCCCTCCCCTGCAACTCGCCTCTTCTTCTTTATCATTCTTCTCATCACCGCCACTCAACTTCGACGCCAAAACCATTGCCGACTTCCAGACCACATTCATCGTGCATGATCGCCACCGTGTTTGGAGCTAAGATTAGTGTCACTGCTGATGACATTTCCGCCGACACCTACCTTCAATCTTCCCCCTCCTCCGCCGCATCATCACCACACATGACTGGGCATTGGTGTAGGTGAAGCTTCACCTGCGTCCTCAATCTCATCTTGTTAACCAAAGTAAGATTTGATTTAAAAATGAAGAGAGAGAGAGAGAGAGAGGGAATGAAGGATGATGAAGGTCAAGATTAGTGTCACAGTTTTGAGCTCGGGACTTGACTGATGAGAGCAACATGCTCTAACCAGCAAACCCTTCCCATGCACTCAATTCCTTCGTCTCATCCGTCGCTCGTCCCAGCACACAAGCTTCCCGCCATCACTGCACCACGTGGGCATCTTCTCTAGGTGCCGTATAACCCCTCCTGATGCATCTTTGATTGTTTGGGTGCCTTAGATGCCCCATCTTAATATCGGTGCACTGAGAGAGGAGAAGGAGAGGGAGATGACGAGAGACCAAGTAGAGATGAGAGAGAGAGAGCGGAGTGAGGCGAGGAAAAATATAATAAAAAAAGATAAAGTGGGCCCACTTTTATATTTTTTTTAAAAAAATATTTCAATAAATTCACATGGCCCCACTAACGGATAATTAACGTCAAGGTATAGAGGAATTAAAATTCTGAAGTTGAGGATAAAATTGAACTATGATTGAGTTTAGAGTTAATTATAAAATATTTTTTACTTTTAATCTTATTTTTTAAATGTTATTACTGTTTATTATGGGTCTCAGTTAATTAGCATCATAGATCCTAAATTATTACATTAGTAGCGTACTGGGTTCTGAACTTTAAAATTTGAAGCAAATTACCTCTATCATTTATGTATAGAATGTTGACTATTATATAGAATAAATTAGTCTTAGCGTGATTTGTTGCGGTGAACGCATTGTTGGTTGTGATGAACGACCTATAATTTTTTTAAAATGATATTTTTTTCCTTTTTTGCAATGTTTCTCAAACGATTGGTATCTTATGCATTATATACTCTATAACTCTGATTTAATCTTATTTTGAATAATATCTTTTATTTAACGGTGAAAACTTAGGATTTCATTGAAAAAGAAGTTTACTTTGGGTTTTAAATTCCTTGATGAAATCATTGGCTTTCGCATTTATCGTATATAAAATTCTATGATATTTAAACTTCTTTTCAAATAAGATTCCAAGTTTTTACCATTAAATAAATAAGTATTATTTAAAATAAGACTAAATCATAGTTATAGATTATACAAAAGCATGGGATATCAATTGTTTGAAAAATACTGTAAAAAATGGTAAAAAATATCATTTCACAAAATTATGAGTTATTCACCATGGCCAACAATACATTTATCGTGATGAATCACGCTAAAATTAATTTAGTCTACATAATAGTCAATATTCTATATATAAACAGTGAGGGTAATTTGTTCAAAATTTTAAAGTTTCGAGTTCAAGACGCTACCCACCTAATAGTTTAGGATCTATGATGCTAATTAACTGAAGCCACAGTAAACAATAATAGCATTAAAAAAAGATAGTAGTAGGATTTAATTTTCACAAATTTAAAGTTTAAAATTTATTTTATACATTTTAACAGTTCAGAGTTTATAATGCTTTTTAAGTAAGAATTCAAGATCTATTTTATTCATTAACACACACAAATTTATATGTTGTGGGGATCACATGATTCAAATTTTTAAAAGAAAATCACTTGAAACAGAGATAAAAAACAAAAAGGAATAATTCACACGAATTTGTTACATTGGGGCCCACCCCTTGTTTTTTCCCCCTTTCAATAGTTATTAAAGAAAGTATATGTCTCTAAAGAAATATTTTACTTATTCTCTTTAATTGGTTTGGATGGATTTTTGGGTCAAGATTGATTTTTAAATTTTGTACAAGATTGTCCTCAAATGAGAGATTTGATGAGTGTTTCATTCTTTAGACAAAGTTAAAAGGTTTTCATTTTTTTAGTCATATTGTTCATCTATAGAAGTTATGAAATCTAATAGAAATTAACAAAAGTAATAAACAGTTTATTCAGATTTTTTTGTGGTAATACTTTTTTAAGATTTTAATTCAGGTAAAAAATTTAGAAAGATTCAGTAGTTATTATTGAATTGAAAATGCAAATTTTTGTGAGTATGGATAGGCTTTTCTTTTCCACGATATTTTACTTTTTAAATTAATGAAGATGAACTTAAAAATATTGTCTTTTAGTAGTTTCTCTTAGCAAAAATGCACTTTGATCATTTAAATTCGTACCAGATTTTATTTTGATCATTTAATTCAATAAAATATCTTTTCAATTATTTAACCATAATAATTTTAGTTTCATTAACAAAAAAATCCAGACATTGAACTTTTAGCAATAAAAGAAATAGGAAGGATGCCATTTAGGCCTAAAAATTTGAATTAAGAATAGTTAGATCTTCAATTAAATTTTTTTTAAAAAAATAATTTATAAATATCAATTTAAATAGTTACAAATAAAAATTTATGTTGCAATTTAAAAATCACATCTAATGCTTAAATATGTATTTGTAATTATTTGAATTGATATTTTTAACTTATTTTTTAAAAATTTTTGTTGAAGACCTAACTGTCATTCATAAAAAAAAATTCTCTTATATTAACAATTAAGATAAATTTTTTTAAAAATAATTGACACAAAAAATTATCATTTATTGAGATTAAAAATATTAGTGTTAGAGAATTGAAAGAATATTTTACAAAATTAGCAGGAGATCAAAACTAAAACCACATAAAATTGGATGACGAAATGTGCATTTTTGCAGTTTTTATGTTGTAGCAATGTTTGAAACCATCACTAGTGTCGTTTTCAATGATCCAAGTATCTCAAGTTAAAGCTGGTGTTGCAAATAGTGGTAGTATAGATATAGATTTAATTTAATCATATTAAATTTACTTATTAGAAAAGATCTTTTAATTATATATATATATATATATATTCCAAGTTAACCAAACATAAATAATAAAGGTTAAGATATAAAGAAAATTTCATCATTTCATTTTAGTAATGGGAAAAAATATGTCATTTCCATATGATATAACTTAAAGATGACAGGATTGAACTTGCAAACTATTATCAACGGGAGAGGAGTCTCTTTACTTTTTTCATCCATTTCCCTTCACTCCCCCAGTCCTTACAATTCAAATTATTTTATTAATTAAATAATTTTTTTAAATGATAAAATTAATGAATGGTGGGGATTGAAAAAGGGGAGAGAAATGGAGAGAAAAAAAAATTAGAGAGACTCCTCTCCCATTATCAACGAAAGTGACACTAATCTTAAATAAAAATTAACAAGTATTATGTTGACATATGAAGAAGGCTCCCCATATGGAAACTTCTAAAGAAAGGGGGCAATAAGTTACCAAACTGATACATAGAATCATTTGATAGACTCATAGATTTTTAATTAACAAAATTGTACTTAATACATACATAAACGATATCACAATCACACACACACACACATATATATATAAAGGTTTATGATTATGCACTAAAAAGTTATATTTTAACATATTAAAGTTACACTAGTTCTTAATTTGTCAAATTGAATTTTTAATGATTTCATTTTATTCGTTAAAAGAATAATTTTTCATTGTTCGTTTATTGTGGTCCTTGTATTATTTAAAGATAATACAGCTTTTAGTTCTTTATGTTGGTATGAGTTATCAATCTAATTCCTTACGTTTAATTTTTATTTTTTCAGTCTTTAATGTTTACATTAGTTATCAAGTTAGTCCTTGAAATTTTATAAAACAAATGAGCCCTCAAAATAAGTTGACATGTAAATTAAGTTGTTGATATAAAATGTACATACGGATAAATTAATACATATAATAAGCCAAATTTTCAATGACTAATTATTGCTTATGTGTATTGATTTTTTATTTCCCAATTTTTTAAATTGTAAGTTACACTTTATAATTTTCAATTAGGGCAATTTAAATCGTTTCAGAGGGGGAGAATGATTTTGTATTATTCTAATGAAGAACACTTGCGCTCGACTACACTTTATTTGGGATTAGTAAAAATAGCTGCAAATTAAGGCGTGTGCGATGGTGAACACTATACTGGCAAAGAGAGACGACAATGAGATATTTTCCTTCTTTTTCTTCGTGCCCTAGCAAACCTTGATGGAGATTGGCAGCGCAGTGTTTGGTTTTGTAATTTTTGAAATACTAAATATGTTGCTCTTTTTTTTTTTTATTTTTTTATTCAAATCAGCATTCCTATTTATCACAAATATTAATCTATAAAGCTGATGCATCATCATGTCATTAGCCATATTAGTGAAATTTAACGGTGTTAATTTCCCATAAAACATTAATGACAATTTAGATAAGTACATAAACTGTTAAGGGCTGAAATGATAAAAATTAAGCTTGAACGGCCACATTGATAACTCACCTAAACGTATAGGATTGAAAGTTGCATTATCTCTATTATTTATTTATTTATAGTTGTCTTTGTTTTTTTTTTTTTTTGTATGACTATTTGATTAGATTAAATTCGAGCACTGTCAGAGTCAATTGGGCTTGAAAACAGCCATAATTAATTCTTATTATTGCCTCTATTTTAATTCAAGCTAGAAGAAGTCCCCTTTTGCCCTGCAGGGTATTTCCTTCGTCCCTATATATAAAATATTTTTAATTAAATTACGTAAACTAATAAAAATTTATTATCTAATTAAAAATATAGTAACATTTTAATTTTATCCTTAATTATTGTAAATAAAAAATGAATCTATTTTTTCAAAGTAAATTAATCAGAGTACTTATCTTTTCTCTTTCTAATTTAATAAGGATATAATAGTTCATTTATTTAAAAATATGCTAACAATTCTTTATATTTAGAAAAAAAAATTAAAAGATTCCTTCTATACAGAGACAAAGGGAGTAGGCAAGAAGCACTTGCAGCCCCTGCGTTTAGAAAATGTCACTTTGATAAATACAGTTAATGAAATAAGTAGTAAAAAAGAAGGGAGATTAACAGTTAGGTGCCAAAATTTCAGTTTAATAATAGTTAGGACCTAGAAAAATTCATTGAAAAGTAAGTTGCAAAAAACAATTTAAAAGCTTAAGATGGCTATCTTTGTTACATATTATGAAAATTAATTCTTGTTAATGTATAATTTACAACTAAAATGTTCATATTTATAACTGTCTAAATCAATAATTTCAACTTGTCTTTTAACAAAATTCTCAAAAATCTAATTACCATTAAATTAAAATTTTGGGATCTACTGTCATTCTTCACAAAAAAGGGGACAAATGATCTCTCTTTAATATTGTATGTTGATTATTATCTTCAATCGTTTTAAACAATATTTCTATTTAACTAATGTTCTCTGCAAATATGGCAACAATTATATAATGTAAACCCATAACTAATATTGTTTGATCCTCCTTCATGTAAACCCCCCCCCCAAAAAAAAAAACCGTAACTAATAGGGTAAGCTTATTCTAAGAAAACTAAAATCACACAAGATTCATCGGAAAGAATTAAAATTTGTTGGACTAAGAAGTGATTAATTCAATTAGTTAAGATGTTAAATCAACTTATTTTGAGATCTTAAATTCAAGTCTTGACATGTGACTATATGTGAGGCCATCATTTAATAACGGTCCCATGCAGCAAGAATTTGGATTAGTTCAAGTGAAAAATAGTAATATCTCAAGTTTTACAGATACTGAGCGAAAGAACCAAAAAAAAAAAAAAAGGAAATAAAATCTGTTGGAAGGCAATGGCTTGTCACCTGATAAACACACAGTAGATTAAGCCTTTAGAGAGTATTATTAAAATACTCTGCTTGTACAAAGCTTGAAAAGGCTAACACGTAGATTAAGTACTCCACATCATATGGCTGTTGAGTTTAAGATAATGAGTTCCATTTGAGATAAGATCTACATTGGTGAAACTGTTGATGAGAGAATCATAAAGAGAGATGGAGAAATAACGGAGGCGGGGTTCCTATATAAGAAAGAGAATTATATAAAACATCCAAAAAGATCACGTGAGAGTGATATAAAAACAAGACAAGTAGGGTCTAAATAGGTGAAATCATAGAAGAGAAAATAGTCTAACATATATTCTCATATATTCTCTCCAATCCCAAATATAGGAATTCGTTAACGAATTCATAAAGATTAAGAAAACTAGGTAAATTAATTATATGTAAAAAAATGTGTTTGATTTTTTTAAAATATCCCTCCTTTTAATTATTTATATTTGAGTATTATCAACATTGCTTGTATAAGAACCAAACTATATAATAAATTGGGAGGAAAAATTATGAATATGAAAGACATCGGAAATTGAGCAATGAGCACTTGCATCAAGGATCAAAATAAACACCCAAACTAACTCCTAGATCTAGGATTTGATAGGGTCTATAAAAATAAGAGAGGTAGAAATAATTCATATCTGAGATAACAAGAGATGGGTTCCATAAGAGTGAAATCATTATAGAGAAAATAATGTAAGAGAAATATGAAAATAAGAGCAGTGCCTTCAAAGAGAGAAACATGAGAGATATTACGTTTGAAGAGCTTTAGCCCAAAACTCAAAAAAAAAACAAAACAAAAAATGAATTTCATATACATGGGTGTGTCAGTTTGTATCCCAGATACAGCAAAATCTTTCACTTTGTAATAAGTCAAAAGTTTGTTTCTACATATTTGTTGGAGACTTGGTGCTAACTTTACCACTTGGACTACCCTCAGCAACTAATATCAGTTTGGGAAGATTATTCCAGACTTACTTGAGCATGCGGATGGGAAAGAAAGAATAAATCGCCATAACATGGCTTCTTTTGATCCCCCCAACAGAAGGGGAAAGAAAAGATTATTTCACATTACAAATTGAAGTAATGTTGCAAAAGAATTTCACTGAAGAACAAAACACTAACTGTTATCTTTGGATTTTCTTGCATCAGCATCATATCATCAGATTTTACATTATCAGTTAATTGCCTGTCCCAATTAGCATGCAAAGAGAAGGTTAACTACGTTCCGGTGTCAAGAAAGGTAAGGTTACTGCAAGTATCCAGTCATCACAACTTACGGAACTTGAAGGATGGTACTAACCCCTTGTCAATCGCCTGAGGCTATGACTACAAAAACGTCATCAAGTGACCATTTTCTTGGTACTGACTTTTCTGGAGGGTTGATTATGGCACGATCTTGGTTAGCAAGGCGGTAGCCAATAACAATCTCTCCTCTTTCACGAGCTCTGTTCATTATATCGTAAAAACAAAGTTCTTCTTGGTCAAACAAATAGAATTCCGCTGGCTTAATACACATCTCGTTGCCCTGCCACAGAAAGAAGAAAGATCCAAATTGGGCTATTTTAAACCAAAACATTTAAAATTTTGGCGAAAAGGTAAAAAAAAGAAGAAATTCAAACTAAAAACTCAAGGTTAGAGGATTGGCAATTTCAGAAAAATTCATCTATCAAGCAAAGTATATGACCAAAGCAAGTGAAGGATTTCAAATAAGGGCCCAAAAAATACCTCCTCTGCAAATAATTCCTCAAGAACACGATTGATTTGCTTGTCTTCAGCCACCATAGCTAGCGCCATACTAACCAGCTCATTTGATAACACATAATCGCTGATTCTGGAAACAGACACTAGATTTCTAGTCCTAGAATCCAAAATTTCACTAATTATAATTGATTTATCTGAAGCTTGCTGCATTTCACGGATCCAAGAGCTGTGAGAAAACCCAGATAACCTCAAAGAAGTACTTGACTTTGAGTCTTTGTAAGGTAGACGTCTTGACTGCAAAGCAGAAAAGGAAAAGGAAGTTTCTTTTAGAATAAGAGTTTTACAGTAGTCAGTGACATGAAAAATATGATAAGCAAAGTTGTACCTGTATGTCACGAATGAGTAGAAGGGTGGCTAGAGATCTGGAATCAGAATGAGCAACAGAGTCCTCAACTGATTCATCTGCAAGAATAAGGATCTGTCCTCAGAGTTAGTATACAGTTAGAAAAAGTTTCCATTTGAGTGTTACAAAGTTAGCAGTTCTATTTAATGTTCCAAATTCTATTGTGCCAGATGTTATCTTATTGTGTTTGATCATCTCTAGTAGTTTTTTAGTCAAACTCTATAACTTTTAATACAAAAAGGTTTGGAATTTTGTTCATAAATTCATGTTTTGAGAACAAATTCTAACAGGACTAGACTTTAGTATGTTTCCTTATATCTTCGCTATGAGGTTTTGCAATAAAACCACGTGTAACAAATTATAAGGCCCAATCATGTGACACTAAGTTGTAATAATCATACATTTCTCTCGTATATTTATTGGAGAACCTGATAGCAAATGCATAAAACTATATATACGTTTTCTCCTTTTGTAAATTGTTTCGAAAACAGGAAACAACTACTGTCTACAAAAATTTTGTCAATACATGTTTTTAAGGTAACAAGTTTGAAGCTAGCAAAATCATAAATGACATTTTAGTAAATATTAACCTATGATCTCTTTCCTATTATTTTATATTGTATATTTTAAATAACGTTATAAGAACGATGTGCTCATATAGCAAAAATGCAACACCACATAGACATGTTAATACATCAAACTCAACTTCAAAATATATACAACCTAGTCAAACCCATAACATGATACTACAACGTACAAAGATAAACAGCAAACATATACACAAAATCATGACGCACTAAAGGGGGGAAAAACTGACACACTTAATATGATACATAACACAAACATGTATTAAACATGAGAAGCAATGTTACACATGCTCAATGCATGTGCATTGATACAACACAATGTGGTATCATATGCACAAATGTGCATGCATGCATCCACTTACCCTTGCAAGTGCATGCACACACAAATGACATGACTTTGTACATGCATATATGAGTGCAGACACACACGAGACAACATCAAGAGTATGTATACACATACAAATAACAACACCTAACATGCATGCACACAATACAACATAACACATGGGCGCACCACAAAAGATGTCAAATTTGAGTCAAACAATTATTTTTAAAATTGTTTCAAAGCAAAATATTCAAACGCACTCAATTTTTAAAATTTTTAAACTTGTTAAGATCAAATTATCCAAACATGTTTGCTAATTTTATTTTTAAATTGTTTAGAAATGACTTTAGTTGGTTGTTGATAAAGAATAATGATATTGAGCAGTCCATATGGCCAAACTCACTTAGTAGGATAAGACTTTGTTGTTATTGTTGTTTGGAAATGACTTTGGGAAACTATTTTTCAAAATAGTAAAACAAAAATAGAACCAACATGCCCTTAGAGTTACTATCCGATCCATTATAATAGAACTTGATTATTCATCTCATTATAGAATAACTCACTTTGGTTTAAAATCACACTTTATGGTCGGCAACTCATGAGACTAGTAATGCTAAAATTTATCCATACATTCCAGGTTGAGCATTGAGCTAGGAAACAACAAGCAGCCTTGCCCCATTAAGTAGGGTTGGTTACATAGATTAATGATGCCGTTGTTCTCTATCAAAAATAAGAGAAGAGGATTTTTAAACTTACTGAATCAAAAGTCTCCAAAGGAAGAGACTCCAAGTGCCGTCTAATCACAGCATTTCCCTCCCGATGGACAAGTTTGACATTCAGTAGCCCAGAAACAGCAAGTCCACCATCAGCAAGCTTCCTTTCTCTTTCTTTTTCAGGAACCTCATTAAACATCCACAGTTCTGAGCCTGGAGCCAATAATGCCTCAAGAACCTAAAACATGCTGAATGATCAATTAAGGAATTTAAGGGGAATGTGAAAGCTAGAATCTAGGCAAAGAATTTATGGGATGTGGGTAAATTTACATGTATGTGAAAATCTACCATCATCATAGAGTCCATCATTGGGGATAAAGTACATAGTTCACTATGGCAATTTGTTTTACAGATTCAAGATTTGCATACAAACTCTTGGATAGAAGATTTCTGTGCATGCGAGTGCGCTGTGCTTGCATGTGCGCGCACTTGTGTGCCTTGACTTCAATCAATATTTTGTTGGACAAGATGGAAAAGCATAAAATGATCTGGTCAAATTGTTTTCAAGATTCCCCCATTTTTAATCTAGTATTAGTTATTCATTGAATAGTACTCCCTCCGATCCTGTTTATAAGACCCTACCCATTAGTCCTTAATACAAGCCCCTTTACTAAATTTAATGAAATATTCATGACACATTTTCAAAAATGCCCTTAATGATACAGAAAGCCTACAAGATAATTTGAAATCATATGATGTGTTGTCTCATGGAGAACACACTAATTGAAAATACTCACATGAAGAGTTGGAATCACGCCTAGGATCTCTCAAACAAAGAACTCAATGTCAGGATTATCCAAAAAGCCGCATGGTATTCAACCCTAAACACCGATAAACAACCAAAGCTTGTAAAAAGAAACTTTATTCCATATGTTCTCCCTATGCCATCTAAATTTGAGTAGTATTTAAAGAAATAAAAGACTCCTAATTCAACCAAGACCCTCTAAAAATCCTAATATGAAAACCCTAATGGATAACTTAAGCCTAAAAGCTTATAATAGGCTATTAAAGCTTAAAATACTAAATAAATAAAATACATGAAAAATAAATACGACAATTCAATAAAAATAGAAAAAACTTGACTCAATTAAACTAAATGGACTCTAGTAGCCCAAATATTATCTCCATCTTCTTGACTCTCCCACTCTCGATGCCATTATGGATGCCACCTTGGAAGTCTTGACGGAAGCCACATTGGACACCACTTGTACTCCCATCATTGTCTCTTTCACTCTTGGCTTTTCCATCCTCTCCATCTCTCTACCCAATTAACTATACCAATCAAAGAGTTGTTTAGGAAAGTTGTTACAATTTTTGACATTTAACTACTTTTAGCAAATTTCCTTAATCTCATGAACCTTGTTAATAGGGTCTTATAAAAAAGACCAAGGGAGTAGACCGCTAGAAAATTTAAAGTTTCTGCCTTTGGCATACGTTTCTAGCTAGTTTTGTGTCTCCTAAAACAATCTTTGATAAAAACATTATCATGCTCAATCTTCTTTAGTAATTTAATTGATATCAAGATTTTTAAACGCTGGCATTAAATTGACCTTGTATTATGTGGTAAAAGTATAAGTTAGGTCTTAATACACATCAAACTGATTGGTGTACTCCAATTTATTAAACAGAGAAGGATGTTAAAGGTACTTTGGAAGAGCACAATATAGAGAATTACCATAATCATATCATCAATATCACGTCGCCAGCCACAAAATAATATCTTCTCTGGATATTTTGGTGGATCAGGTATCCTTAAGAAATGACCTTTGCGTACCTGTACAAATTATGAGATTAAAACAGTGTATTAATAGTTATTGTGACTCTCTGGCTACAGAAATTATGACAAAAGTGACCCAGAAATCATTTAATAGAAAAAGCAAAACCATGCCCAAAATGTCTATTACTATAACCACCTAGACATTTCACCAACCAGCAAACATACCGAATATACACAGTGCAGCAATATAGAGTTTAGAATAGAAAGATAACCTCTGGAAGAGGTCCGGGAGCATAAGTGTCATCATCCTCAGCTATAACAAGAACTTCATCCCCTTGTCTCATGATATAACTATCATCTGGATTTATAATAATTTTCCCCCTTTCTGCAGCCACCTTAATTCCACAGGGTATTGCATCAGCAAATGAAATTAGTACATCTTTAAAACATAAACCATCCAGTTCAGGCCATCTTTTGATGTAAAACTCAGCGTTCTCAAACCCCAGTATATCTTCCCATATCTGGCCAAGACAGGAAAACAAATGAAACGACACTTTAAGATTCCAAAAAGGTTACATGGAAATCTAATACAATAGAGAACCGCAAACGCAAAGTCCATCACATTCATGGCATTATTTATACACAAAACAGCTGGTCACTTCCCCTATCTAGACAACAGCAATTCTTTTACAAAGAGCACTTCAAGAAATTAGCAAGTTAGCAGGGGGATCAATATATTATATAAAATTAGAATAAGTTGCACTGTTAATTCACTACTAATTGATTAATTGATGTGATTGTTAATTTTTCTTTTTTCCATGTTATCCTTAAAAATTTGAATCTGTAAATGCACAGGGCTGCAGTTAGATAAGAAGAACTTCTGGACTTTACTTAGCAAGCATATTCTAGTTAGGTAAACAAGTAGAGCAGAAAATAGGAAGACCTCATCGTGAGATGAGTGAAGCAGGACTTATTCACTCATCTCCTAACCCCAGATATAGGACCACCCATCTGAATAAAGCTTAATAAAGGGATGCAGTTTTTTTATAACCTGTGCAAGGCCGGGCTGCAAAGCACACTGAATCATCAGACGTCCAATTACATCATGTGCAACTACTGTTTCAATAAGTTCTCCACCCACAAGTTTGACCAGCGGTTCATTATCAAGGTCACTCATCTCCACCACAACATGGCCCGTTAATCCCTCCTTTACTCCTGTGAGGCTAAGAACAACTCTCAATGCACGTGCATCACTCTGGAGACAGATATGCATAAAACAATAAGAAAGGAGAAATTCCTCAAAGGTTAATGTCACCTAACAGGTCAGATGAAATAGATAAATGACCTGATCAGCATTTTCATCGGAAGCCAATACAATGATTGCACGAGCCTTTGAAACTGAAACCTGAGACACAAATATTCAATGTGATGAGAGTAATTAACAGGGCAAAAGTTAGAAAAGAAAAACCAACTAAACAAATATTCCTTGCACTTAAGCAGTCAAAAGGGTTTGGTTAAATATAACACATGCCTAAATGATAGAACAAAAATACCCATTAATACCTTCTTTAAGTCAGCCACTATAAGAGGACTGCCACTTCTACATATAACAGATGTTCCCATGAAGTCAAATTCTAGCTTTGCTATGTCAAGCTCCATTTCCTCCTTTTCCTTTTCTGCAAGCACCACTATAACGCCACCACCTACACTCTTGTTCGCTATTGCCAGCTGCTTCAAAAGAGAACCCTGCAGTTAATTATAATTTATTAGCTTCTATTTTTCGTTTATATTTTAAAAGAATATTACATATGCACTCTTAAAAAAACAACTATTACAAAGAACAATGTTTAGCATGCAAATATTGTGTATAGACAAGAAATCCAACTTTTAGAAAGAGATAGACAAGACAGAGATGAAACAATATAAGATATGTCGCAGCATAAACTATGCCCCCCCAAAAAAGGCAGTCAACATGACATTCTGAGCTAAATTACAAATATATATATATATATAGACAAAACACTGAGCAGGTTACCAATTTGTCACTCCACCCCAGAATGAGTACGTGGTTCATTTCAATAACTTCACTCTTCCCTTTTCTGAGTGAATCCACCTTCTCTGATATAGCATCTGAAACCAGACCTAACATCATAGCAAATATCAGCATGCCACCTGAACTAATAGAGACAGAGACTATCCTCTGCCCAGTCCCTTCTGTTTCAGCATGATTTCCTGAGTCAGCTACATAAGTCCAAGAATGCCATAGAGCTTCAGCAAAGCTACCACCAGTCACCGCATACAATGCTAAACCACCAAATCCTATAAGAAATAGAGTTGCAAAGAGAAGTGCAAGTAGCTTTGCATAAGGATATATGGAGAAAAATACATCTACCATATAAGCAATTTTCTTCTTTAATGGTACATCCTCCTTGTTATTCTTATTTCTCATGAAGAAATTGATTATTCGAGGAAGGTAGTCAAGATATTTGTACAACAAAAATGGCAAGATGAGTGTGGCCACCACAATGTACAAAGCAACTTTTCTACTGTCGGTGTTGTAGATGTTATAAAATGAAACATCATCTTCTTCTAAAGAGCCCCTTCCATCCTTATGACAAATATCATTTTCACAACATAGGATAATTTTCTCACCCTGCAATTTAAGCAATTGTAGATATGGATAAATAATCTATCCAAGAAAACTAAAATCGGAGACAGCGTTTGATTTTTAAGAAGACAAAACATACCTCCAGTTCTGCAAGCCTATACTGTAGATAAGCTGAATAAGGTACAAAAATAATACAAGTGAAAATGAGCTGCAACAAACAAAAAGTACAAATTATATTTAAGTCCTGACAGTTACCTTATTTCATAAAGTAATAAGAGAAGAAGTGGGAAGCCAAAATTATAGGTTGAGTCAAATATAGTCTCTATCACTTATGCATATTGAACGCAAGCCAATGCTGCAACTAAGGTATTTGAATGAAATCCAGCATGAAGATGATGTGATTATATGAGGAAACATTGCTGACAATTATTTCATTCAAGATCCACAGTAGGAAAGATATCCCGTGCGGATTGTCATGCCCTTTGCACAGGAGTGTCCCCAAGTGATCCATGGTAGCAAAGGTTGTTGTTAACTATTACATGCCAGAGGAGCTTTTCCTTCCAAAATCTAATTGAGAGAAAAAAAGAAGAAGAAGTTTCCAGATACTTTCTCAGCAGAAGCTGGCTAGAGATTCTTTTTAGTTAATGATAAAAGAATAGCTCCTTCTCTTCCTATCCACCCCCGGGGGGGGGGGGGGTAACTCCGTGGGGAACCAAGGGGACAACCCAAAATATATATATATATATATATATATTTCCCCTTCTACCTCCTCTGAAATCAAGAAAAGAATTGAGGTTCTTACTATAGAAGAAACTATGTGTGGGGGTGTGTGTTTTTTCAAGGTTCTCTTACTTAAACGTGATTCCTCTAAACTAAAATGGGCAAACACAACCAAAAAGGAGAAAACAATCCCAAATGCAGACAAATCACTGACCAAATACAATATCGAAGAGTGGTTATTCTGCTGGGGCCTCCTAGAGCTGGAGTGCGCCGGCAAAGTAACTATCGAAGTAGAAGCAGATGAAGAAAAAGTTGAGGATGTAGAATAAGAAGAAGAACTGGCAGGAGGAGCTGGAACAACTGAGCTATTTCCCGCCTTTTTCAGGTTCCCAACCATCTTGGGACCCATCGAATTCGAGAATTCGAGCTTCTGAACCTTGTCGGGTTTGACTGTGGTTCTTTTCCGTCTCGTGGTCCCCAGAAAAGAAGGGTACTTCCATTGCTCATTCGGAAAATCACCATTACCGCTTGCAGGGCTTCCATTCTCAATAGAAACTCCGAGATCGAACCTTCGGTTAGTGGTCGAAGTCGAAGTCGAAGAAGGTATTGAAAGTGTCTTAGGTCTCTTCAATGGTGGCCTCTCTAGCTTGTTATTGTTAAGGCTGACACTCGAATCTTCATTGCCCGCAGGCATTCTTCAGGAGGCGAGAGGGAGGAGAGAGAGGAGAGAGAAGGTTTACTGGGCAGTGATCGTGAACTTCTGCGAATTAAAGAAACATAGCTGAGATCGACAGGATGTTGATGGGATTAAATCAGAGAAGTAAATATTAAATTTAAATAAAATGATGAAATTTTAGAATATACACTCTTCTTCACAGTGCTCACTAAAGTCAAAAATAAAAGTCAAATCTTAAAAGTTAAATTAAAAAATTTAATTAAATAAAAATTAAAGCTTTAAAAATTAAATTTTTTTAAAATAATCAGACTCAAAAACCTAATTCTAATAAATTCTGTAAAAAAAGATTGAGTTTAAATAGCCCTACAAGCCTGGTTATTTTACACACACACATATTTGATTGATAATGATACAATTTATTATTAGTAATGAAAAAAAATTATAGAGATAATTAACATTGAATCTTCACCTACATTTTTAACAATTGAACCTATATTTGAGGTATTTAATATTTTATTTTTAAATGATGATAAGAAATATTTAGATTTACATTGATAAAAATTTTAATTTTCATCTTAAATTTAAAATTTTAAATTTTTATCAAATTTTATGTTAAATTTTATGTGAGATTTTAATTTATTTTATATTAAATTTTAAAATATTTTATTTAAATTAAAATATTCAATTTTTTTTAAAAAGAGGGTTTAAGGACCCGATCCTAAGCTCTTTAAATAAACGTCAAGCTTCAAAATTAGGTTAAATTTTAGGATAATCAGACTTTAGAGTTTGAACTCGAACTTATCCTAATTTTTACCTCTAAAGCTCGTTTTAATTTAGGATGCGAGATGTGAATTGAGAAGAAATAAAGGAAAAGGCTATATAAATAATAATTATTAATTTATTAATAATTATTTTTAGATATGTATATATAATGTATTTAAAGACTGTTAATACCTTTTGCTTTGTGGGAAAAGGTACTAAAATAGAATCTTCCATCTTTAACCTTCTTTAATATTGGATTATTTTTTTTTTTGTATGTAATTAGTATATATGTAGGCACAAAATTCAGATTTAATAGCTGAAGACTTTTCTGGAAAAAATTTAAAAAAAAAAACTGAAAACTTGAACTATTTGTTGGCAGTTCACTTGTTTGGAAATTTGAGATTCAATTAAATTAAATTAAAGAATAAATCTCTTAATTAAAAATTTTCATTAATTTTGAATAAATGTTTAATTCTAAAATTTATGTGGATTTGTTGTAATAAATTTGGAGAGATATGAGTGCAATTTACTCCTTTTAGTTTTAGCCAAATAAATTAACGTAACTTTTAATAATATGGTAAAAAAATAAAAATAAAATCAAAATTGGAAAAATTATATAGAAGAGATAAAAACAAAAAAATTAATATTAATATTATTGAAAGAGATACATCCTAAAACACGTTTACTATTCTTATAATTAACATTATTTATTTATTTTTAGTTCAATTTGATTCCTCTTCTCTACCACTAATTCAAGTTGATTGATGCTAGAAGTGAATATTGAACTAATTTAGTTAATTAATACAATAATCAAAACCAAACAAAAAGTATTTGGATCAACGTCATTGATGGAATTGGTTAAGTGTCTCAAAATTATTATATTTTTTGTGGTATATCTAACACTTGCTACATTGCTAGCTGGCATAAAAGAGCTGTTTATAATTTATCAATATATATATATATATATATATATAAAGAGTCGATCCAAAGGCAGAGATGAAGTTGATGTTCATAGTTTATCAATAATACATCATTTTTATAAATTATATATTTTATATTCCTCGCTCAAAAGTATAAAATATTTTTAATTAAATTTTACTTTTCAATAAAATAGTTACATACGTTTAAACTAATCTGATTTTTTCATATTTACTCATATTAAATAACTTATAATAAATATAAAGTCATTATCAATAAGGATATTTTAAAAAAAAATAATTATTACACTTTAAAAATTAAAAATACATTACATTTTTAAACATATAACTCCTTATATTTTTTAATGAAAAGAATATATACTTATATTATATATATATATATATATTTTTGGTCTATATATTATATATTGCAACATCGATATTATGAATATACACTTATACAGTAACATTATTCCATGTATTTCTTTTCTTTTCTTTTCTTTTTTTGGCAAATTATTCCGCATGTATTCAGTGGTTAAGAATATGAGGTACTTGTGGGCCATTAACGAAGATGACGTGGAAGGTAATGGCGGTAAGGAGTACGGGAGCAGAACGCTGCCCTCTTTCAAATTTCGGTTTTTTCAGTTTGTAGATTTTCCACCCAAAACCCAATTATTGCGATGTGGTTTCCCCAAGGAATTTACATATATTAACCCTTTTCATGGTAACATATATTTTATAACCTGTCTATCTCAAAAATACATTAAAATCACGTTTAAGATGTGTTTTTATCAAATTCAAGATAGTCCAAGTAAACTTTTGTTAGATATAAACTAAAAATCAAACACATGCTGACTCTTGAATATGATTTAAAAAAAATCCAAATGATTCTATTATTTACTATCTAACTAATAATATATCATCAATCAATACTCTACAATAGCATAAAAGCTCAAATGTTTTAAAAAAATTATAAAAACCAAAAAGAAGAACAAATCATTTGGGGAAAAAGAGAATAAAACCAACCATCCCAAAACCAAATAAATCCCTCGTTTTGTAAGATCAATTAAGTCTGATTCGATTTAATTTTGATTGCAAAAAAACAAACAAACAAAGAAGAAGAAGAAGAAGAAGAAGAAGAAGAAGAAATAATCAAATCACTGCCAACACCTTTAACCTTACCCAAAGATCTAGCCTATAACCAAATCTGACACTCTTGTCTAGCCATCCAGCTATGTCAAGCTTCGGATTGCGATTCTCATTTAGTCATTTGTGACTATTAAGTAGATGCTGATGTTCAACATTTGACTGCAAAAGAAATATAAAAGGGAATATAATCTTGTCGCCCAGGAACAATGACTATCATAGGAGCAAAAGAAAAAAAATGTAAATATATTTCAGAATTTCAGATTTTGTTCCACACAAAATCTTATCAAGATGCAGGTATGAATCTCTAGCTAAATTATATCAGTCATGCAAACTACAAAACTGCAATTTTATGAAGGTCGAAGGGCAGATTGGAACCTTCTATGATTCTGAAGGCATGGTCCTGGCAAGAACATGAGATTTAAACGTGAACCGGGAGACTTGAGAGACTTCAAACACTAGGAACCACGGGTCATTTTCATCCTTGGCATGGCCTTTTTCGTCTGACGAGTACGCTCTTTCACTTCTTTCTTCGGATAGCCTCTGCACTGAGCTTCGCCTCAGCCTCTTCCATCATCTTTTTCCTTTCAGCCTTTTTTCTCTGAATGGCTTCTTGCCGGGCATTATGAAGTTCCTTTTGTATTTCTTGAGCAACCTTTAATCGGGCAGCCTCTGTCTTGGACCGAGCCTGCATAACATCAGAGTCAATCATGTACCATATGTTTAAGTGATCATGAAAAACAAGTTGTGTGTGCGTTGTAATCTGATAATTAAGGCGAATCCACCAACCTGAGAACTTAATTTATATCTTCCGATCAAATCAATGTAATAAGGCACAAGAGCCAGCAGTCGTGCTATATCAGCCATGTTGTTAGCACCTGGAAGCACAAACTTGAACACCAACACCTTCCTGTGGATAGCTGGGTGTTGATCAGAGAAATGTATAGAAATGAAACTTTTTCAAATTTCTCGAAAGCTTTGTCACCGAATACCTGTACCATATTGATTAAGTTCAACTTTTTGCCCAAGAAACAAATTTAACTTCGACAAAATAATAACTGCACTGCTGATCGAAGATACATTTTTCTACTTGCAGAAAGGCCCACCAAGAACATTGGGTTCTAGGGGATCAAGGTCTCAATATTTGCAGATTCATTTTGCAAAGTAAATTCTCTACATTCATAGACGCATTCAATCATTTAGAGAGTGCGCAACACAAGTTCACATCGAATCTCTTTAACAATTTTCTCCTTTTACGTTATCACTCTTTATAACCATATTCTCTTTTTCCATGATCCCACTCCAAATAAAGTTCATGAGTGTTCCTCCTTACTTCGATACACATTGACATGCAAACATTCACAATCAATAATCATACCATTCAAACTAAAACTTTTTTTTGTTTGGGGGGGGGGGGAGACTCTGCACTGAATTGAGCATTGAGCAATCAAACAAGTTCAAACTACAACAATCAAAATTCATAAAACATGATGCAAAAAGCAGACCATATGATTTCCTTACTAGTAGTATTCTTAAACAAAATAAGTCCAAACCTGGTCAAGCACCGCCTCGGTAATCAAATCAGCAGCCACTTCTTTTGATTCTGAAATAACAGCCAATTCCTCAGCTACCCACTTTTTCCCATTCGGAGGCGAAAGAAGACTCGCAAACCTCTGCAAATCCCTCTCATCCTTCTGCATAGATTTTGCAGCTTTCTTCTTTGCCATGGCAAACACCACGTGGTCCATAGCATCCTCATTCATGTACGCCTCAAACGTAATCTCGTCCCTAGTGGGCACGATCATGTTGTATATTCTCGATAACAGATCCTGCCTACTCTTCAACTCTATCGTAGCCAACAGCCCCTGGCAATACCTTCTACCGCTGGCGTAGAACTTGAATATCGTTTGCCCTTCTTTCAACAACAATGGAGAGTCATCACCACCTTCCCCAATCCCCACAAGACTAAAATTCTTCTCGAAAATTGAATCCTTGGCAGCGAATTGCGCAGCCCAGGCAAGAGCGATATTCTCGTTCTCGCGCTTCCCATAGAAGTAATTGACGGCAAATATGATCAGAAAACCTCCGCAAACAATCTCAATCCAAAACGAACGCCAACCCTTGACATTCTCAGGCTTCGGAGAAACAGTTGATTCCGAACTATTGCTAATAGGTTTGGCATTTCCCTTAGCAGTAGGAGTGTCCGAAGTGGGTTGCTCAGTCGGTAGGCCTTCGAATTCATCTTCGTCCCAGAAATCAAAGGCTGTCGCAGTAGGCGAGGTCTTGGGAAGATCCGAAGCTGGGGACTGAACATCGGAGCGAAAATTCGGGATGGATCCGGGTCAGGAGTTTCGGGATTAGGAGGGGTGAGTTTGGTGGTGTGAGATTGCGTTAACGGGAGGTGATAGGAGAGAAGTGGGATCGATAGGTTGGTCGTCGGAGCCACCTTCG
>NW_026555925.1:0-46087 GCF_029017545.1 Prosopis cineraria | reverse complement strand
TTTTCACACTAACCACTTTTTCACCTGCCTTTTAAGTGGTCAACCGATGATCGACTCAAAAGAACTTTTTTAAGTTTTTTAGTTAGCAGAGCTAGTCCTCAGGAAGAACTTGAAGGCTTTACACATTCTAGACTGCTATCTTCTATTTGGTATAAATATCTGGTGGACCAGAAAGACACCCCGCCAAATTACCAAGGGATGAGGGTTTCCTCTCAGCTACTACCCCTAGAAAGATATGGCTATCATATACTGGTTTTTCCTTCAAGTTTTAAAGGTCTATTTAGAGTCGTATCATCCTCAATTAGTGGTGGGCTAGTTTGAATTGAGCCAGTGCATCCCTCAAGGGCTACCCCCCAGATCAATATGGAATTGCTAGATTGGGAGGCTATCGACCAGATAACTATCTTGCATACCACTAAATGACAGTGCAAAGTAGAGCTTGTAGATAGAGACCCCCTGCCATTGCTTTAATAAATGATGGCCTCAGCGCTTTAGACGCATAATAACGAGCCATACCAGTAAGTATTATCTCTGTATTCAATTTACCTTTCCTTTATCTTCCCTTATGCTAAAGTCTAACCTTATTTTTACTTTTTGTAGGCCATGATTGGACACGATCTCATGTGCTGATGACATTTTTGAGGGAAAACATTGATGCCCCTGCTATTTCAGAGACCTAGACGACCCCTTGCTGAGGACTGTGGTCCAAGGGATGGATTAAGATGATGCATCCCCCTAAGTCTTAGTCCCAAAGAAGTCTACGACTAAGAAGATCCCTTCCTTGAGTTACCCAGATAAAGGAGATGGTCTTAACAAGAGGAAGCGAGTTTTGTCTCCTTTACTTGATGCTAAGAGAAGGAAGAAGACAATGCTTCCTCCCTTTGATCAACCTTCCTCCATTCTTTTTTCAGCTGGTCCTACTCCTTAGAAGGGAAAGCACATGCACAAGCATAATGGATGATGATCTTGTCAGTAGAATCTGAAAACGGTAAGGTGAGTCCCCTTTAACATAGAGAGATGGAGTCCCAGCTCCTAGGCCCTCGAATGGTCACTTCCTCTACCTCTTTCATTCTTGAGCCAATCCTTATGGATCCAACTAAAGTTGCTTAAGATGTGGCTCGAGGTGATAGAGCATGTTGAGGATCCAGGTATTCCACAAGAATGTTTTTCCTGTGCCTCCATAACCATAAACAAAGAAAAAACTTCCATTTGGGGAAGATAGTGAGGGCATAACACTATTGTATACACATTTTTGATCTTAGTCAAATAACTAATTAGCCTTGCAGCTTCTAAATGCAAGCTATTTCAATCATAGTTCAATTCTTATAGAATGAGATAGTTGGTCGTATCAATTGCTCAAGCTCCTTGAGGCAATGGTAAAGAAGGATATTCTTGAAGACATTTCCTATTACTCTGTAGGAGTGAATTAATTTTACATAGTACAACTTGTTCCTTTTCAAAGATTGGCACATCAACTACTGTAAGTCAAAGACAATTTTAATGATTTGGTAAAATCATGCACAAGTCATGCTATTTGATAGTAATGTAAAAGATAATATTTTATTTACCTGATAAACTTAGATAATTTTTGGAGATACATAATAAATCTTTTGACAATACCTTGAAAGTGTTATTCCATACAAAGTTAGGATGACTCAAGGAAGAATAGAGTAGCATACTCGCAAACATTTTTCTCAATAATATTCCTGAAGCTCAAGTTGCAGCTTCATGTATTGCATTTATGTATTCTTTGTCATCATTTAATAACCCCATCATAAAGTAGGCATCTTTAAAAGTCTTACAGATTACTCCATCAACAGTTTTAATTGCACCGTATGAAGAAGGACCTATGACTTTTGTCAATAGAATTTTGAGGTAGTAAAGTTCTCCAGATGATGAGGTTGTATGGGTAATTCTACCAATAGCAAAACCTCGTTCCCTTTGTTTTCATGCTCATTTCTCTCGTTGATAAACATAATGATAAGAGAATTCAAAATATATGTCAATGTTTATGCAAGCTTCAGGCTTTTAGCGTAACACATAAGCTCAGACCTATTTAGCTAATATCTGATTCGATCTAACTTATTTTCACCCCTATTGCATATGCTCCCTTGTTTGCATCATATGCTTTATTTATTTATTTATTTTGTAAAAGTAAAATTATAAACTTCAATTTTTTTTTCCAAATTGTCCTTTATAAAATTAGAGGTTTTTCCACAAATAGATTCAATTTCTTCACATCACATGCGAAAGATAGTTACACTGCTATTTTAGTCCTAATTTTTTAGCTTAAAATATAATTATTATGTTTAACTAACTTATTAATTAACATTTTCTTACATTTAAATATGAAAAAAATAGTAAGTTATTGTGAGTTGGCTTTCCTCCTCCTCATTTTCCACTTTCCACACTTTTCTCGCCTCTTTTATCTTTATATCTCTATTCCAACACTTAAGATTTACTATATTATAAAAATATTATTATAATATTAAATAATAAAGTAAATAAATAAATTCAACATATTACAATAAAAGGTTGCACATGCCCAGAGTATGCATAAGTAGGGCAAGGCCCTTGCCTGATGCCCGACTCCAAAGATCAACAAGTTGTTTTTAATTGTTGAATTTTTATAAATATTAACCTAAATATTAGAAAATATATTTATAAACCTAAGAATTTGATTGTCTTTTAATTTAAAAAATAATTTTTGATGGATTAATTTTAAAAATAATTAATCGAGTAGTTGAGTTGAACAAAAGAGATTTAATTTTTTTAATTAATAAGGATGATCCAAATCTTATAAATAGAAAAATTTTAATAGTTATGCTTAGTCTAATATTTTTTTCGCCGACCATGTTTAGTCAAATTATAAACTTTATAATATTTGAATTTGAACAAATAATGGTACATCACACATCAAATCAAATCATTACATTAAAGAACAAATGATTAATGATTGGAGATTTGGAGGGACAAAGAGAAAAAAAACAAAAAAAACAAAAAATCCAAATACTATAACAAATATTTAGATATATTATTAATATTAATAATTCAGTCAATAAAATTATATCAATTCAATTTAAAATAATTTACATATCATTATTTTAAATGATTTTATTTTTATAATAAAATGTGTATTTAAATTTTTACCTTTTTTTAATTTATTATTATTAATAATGTTAAAATTAATTTATATTTAATGTTGTATTAAGGTTAAATTCGTTTATTTTCCTTTTTTCTTGGGATGCTCGAGCATTTTCAGGTCGGAAAGAATGAGAATCAAGTTACTCTGTCCATGATGACTTGAAGAAAACCCTTGGATTCCAAAAAAATAAAAAAAGTTGTATATTCTTAATGAAAGCAGACAAAATTCATATAAACAAGTCAGAAGGAAAAAAAAAAACAGAAATACAAACATTATTTCTACAAGCTGTGAGCAAGTAACCCACAGTTCATCCATACCCCAACAGGTTGGAAGTGTTTTGTTAATGATAAAAAATGATGGGCTAAATGTAAAGTCAGGTAAACAATTAGATTTAATGAGTTGCTCATTTAAACTTATTTTTATAAATTTTTAAACTTAAAAATATTGAGAATATTTAGTATAATTGAGTTTGTAAATTCATTTTCATAAACCTGTGTAAAAATGAACTAGGACTCAAGTGGCTCATTTAGATTTATTTTTTGTTTTACATCTAGAAATAAAGTATTTTTAATTGTTAAATTGAACAAATATTAAAAAATATATGTTTATATTTTAAAATTATTTTTAAATATTATAATTTAAATTTTTAAAAATAATATATAATATTATAACTATAAATATTATTTTTTAAAAAATTTAAAATAAAAAATAAAATGGACTTTCGCGTCCGTTCCTTAATCTAATCAACAAAAGTCAAAGCTTGACAGAATGATGGATTTTATTGTAACGGGCTTTTGGGCTTGAAAACCAGAGACTTTCAAGTCGAAAGTGAAAAGCTTTGGCCTTTGGGCCTGCGGCCTCGCCTCATCTCCCTCCGTCCCTCGTCGGCTCTCCCTCTCCGTCCCCAAAGGCCAAAGCTGATCGTCGGCGGCGCCTTACCAGGTGCTCGTATTCTATTCTCTTCTTGCTCTGCCACTTCCTTTCCTTGCAATATGTTGAAACGACGTCGTTTAATTTGAATGAAGTGCCCTTAACTCTCGCAACGCGCGGCGAGTTCGAACTCCACGACTGGGCCTTCTTCACTTCTCCTTTGGCCTTTGCTTTACTCCGCTGCATCTCTTGGTTTTCCGAGCGGCGGCGGATGCTTTAAAGTGCAATCTCACTTCGGAATTCACTGATTACCCTTCGCTCTGCTTCACTAAAACTTCAATCGGAACTTATTCTCTTCGGATTATCCTTACCCTCCTTTACTTTTCGGTTTCTCCCCATTTTTCTTTACATCATTTGTTGTGTTACTCTAAAATTACTCATGTGGTGTTGACTTTATGAGAAAGTGTTGTCTTGGGAATATTCTGGGTATTAGCCATTTTGAAACTTTTTCTGATTTTGAACATGCTCTCAGGGCTGATGCAAAGTGTTCAATTAGTGGACTTGATTTGTTGGCTATCATTCTTACTGCCAGAATTTGTCGGCAACCAAGCGGCATTTTTGTAATGATATTTTGACCCATTTATAAACTAAAACTAAGAGTTGAATAACGTGCATGATCATGATTATCAGCAAGTTCAAATTTATGCTAAGTCAACATCGGTATTGAAAAAATTCCTGAAGTACTATAATTGCTTTTTGGTGGTCTTGCTTAACTTTGTCTGCCTGTAACGTTATTTCCCCTTATCTTTGTTTATTCAGAGATTTATGAAACAATAAGAATAAAATGGTGCTTTCTCCCTTGGAATGGCAAGTATTTATAATTTTTACTTTTCCTTTGCTCAAATCACAGTTAGCACCGGCATACGTTATTTTAAAGACTTAGGAATTAACGTTTCCTGGTTGTTTAATATTGTGTCAAGTTGTCGTGCTCCAGTATGGAGTGGATTATCCAGCTTTGCCTTTTTGGTAAAAGCGTTTTGGGGAACTTGTGTTTTTTGTTTCGTTTTAGTGCATGCTCAATAATCACGGTTATTAAAGAAACAGAGGATGAGTTATTTGTTTCACAATAAAATAGCATTCACAATTTCTTGCAATATGCAAAAAAGAATGCATTATATCAAGTTGAATATTATGTTAATACTATTCTACCTTTGCTTAGTTTTGGTGGAGCGCTTTGCATACTCATTGCTTTGCTTGATTGACTTCAGATCATTGTTTGAGACATTCTGGTAATTCTGCCATTAGCAAACAGTAGGTGACATCCACTTGTTGTCTTCATGTTAGATCTTCAGTTCTTTGGCCTTTTACTTGTTTATTTTCCTTCCTTTTTGTTCATTTACTTGCTTCATTAAACTCAATGCTGTGTTTTGATTTTAATCTTATTTTCTCTGTAATCTTACATGATTTCAAATGTCAGGCTTGGGTAAGAAAACTATGCAAGCAGGCAAGGGAAGGGCAGATTGCTATGGCCATGCCTATTCTGGTTTGTGAGTAGTCTTATATATTTTTCTTGTTGAACATGTCATCTATGTAGTTTAGGGAATCCGTCATGAGTAATTTCTATTAGTAACATGTGTATGTGTGCTTGCAGCTAAAGAACCTGAACTATTTTGTCAAGATCCATGTGATAGTATCAGAATGTTTACTCTCATTGAAATTCCTCTACTTCACTTCAGCGACACTTTCATTTTCACTTTCTGATCAGAAGCGTCCAAGGGATTTGTTAGTTTTGATTCATTCTGTATTTTTCTGGTAGCTGCATGTCTTTATTCAAGACAATAACTATCTGTGAAATGAATAGTGTTGCTCAAAATTAAGTTCTTCATTTAGTTCCGGCCAAAAAAATAAAGTTCTCTCAGTTTGGTATTTGGGAATTTCTGTTAAGTATGATGTTTCTGAAGACCTTCTCTAGGGTTTTGAAGAACAAGAGCTTGCTGCTCCCTTCAAACTTCGCCTTCATATCCAACCATGAAAGTACTCAGAGGATTTTTCAAACCCATATCAGTTCAGGTTCTAAATATCTTCAACAAGCTACGGAACTGCATTGTTTGCGCTCATTCATCAACCCCCATGTCACTCACCTTGTTCTCTCAAACACTTGCCTTCAACCTCAATCACGCTTAGCCTTTTTCAACTTCTTCAAAGCAAAATACTCCGTTGGTGCCTGTAAGCCTGACATTCAGGACTATGCATGCCTCATTTCTAGTCTCTACCATGCTCAGAAGTTCGCAGAAATGAAGAATATTTTGAATTGTATTGTGACTGATGAGGAGCTTTGTCAGCCTGTTTTGGATATCATTGCTTTCTTTGATAAAAGAGATCCCCATTTTTTTGCAAAGCTGTGTGATATGTTGTTCAGGGTGTATGCAGATAATAGAATGTTTGAAGAGGCTTTTGAAATCTATGATTACTTGAAAGAAAATGGGTTGGTGATAGAGGAGAGGTCTTGCTTTGTGCTTTTACTTGCTTTGAAAAGGTTTGGTGAGGTAGACCTATTGGTGAGGTTCTTTAGGAAGATGGTTGAGTCAGGTAGGGTTGAAATCAAAGTTCAATCTTTGACACTTGTAATAAATGTCTTATGTCATACAAGGGAAGTTGAAAGAGCCAAGGCTTTGATGGATGAGATGGCAGGTAAAGGCATTGTTGAACCAAATGTTGTCACTTACAATACATTGTTGAAAGCATACATTGCAAGAAAAGATCAAGAGGGTATTAATGCGATATTGAGCTTGATGGAGAAGAGGCAAGTTGTCCATAATTTAATCACCTGTGATCTTTTGATACAGTGGTATGCTAGTTCTGGCAGCATTGAAGAAGCTGAAAAGCTGTTCAACAACATGCGCGGAAGAGGGTTAGAACCAGATGTTTATGTGTACACTTCATTGATAAATTGGAATTGTAGAAAAGGGAATCTTGAAAGAGCATTTGCTTTGTTTGATGAATTGGCTGAGAAAGGCATTGTTCCTAGTGCTCACACTTATGGGGCCATAATTAGTGGTGTATGCAAAGCAGGCCAAATGGATGCAGCAGAAATCTTGGTGAAAGAAATGCAAAACAAGGGGATTGATGTAAATATAGTAATATTTAATACAATAATAGATGGTTATTGTAAAAGAGGAATGATAGACGAGGCTTTCAGGCTCAAAGTTGTCATGGAAAGCAAAGGATTTGAAGCAGATGCTTTCACTTACACCAGCATTGCTAGTGGGCTGTGTAAATTGAATAGGCATGAGGAAGCTAAGAAGTTTCTGATTGAAATGGTTGAAAAAGGAGTGACCCCTAATATGGTGAGTTTCAATATATTGATTGACATATATTGTAAGGAGGGGAATATTGAAGAAGCTGTGAGGTTGTTTAGGGATTTGGATAAGAAGGGAGTGGTACCTAATAATTTTTCATATAATACCATTATAGATGGTTATAGCAAGAAAGGGAAGGTGGAGCAAGCTCATAAGCTAAGATTTGAAATGACCCAAATGGGGTTACTGCCAGATGTCTATACATATACATCACTTATACATGGGGAATGTGTTGCTGGCAGGGTAGATGAGGCACTGAAACTTTTCAAGGAAATGTCTTTGGTGGGTATAAAAGGAAATGTTGTGACCTACACAGCAATTATTTCTGGTTTGTCCAAGGAGGGGATAGAGGAAGAATCCTTTAAATTATATGATGAGATGATTAAGATGGGCCTCACACCTGATGATAGAGTTTACACTTCACTCGTCGGCAGCCTTCATAAGTCCGGATCTGACGATTCTATGCAACAAAAGTAGATTGGTGGGATGCATTTTCAGCTGGTCATATTTGTTGGGCCTTCCCACAGTGATAGAGCCATCAATAAGGCTGGATTTGACAAAAAAAAAGGATTTTAGTATAAAAAGTCTTTTAATTGTTACTTTTATAAGCCTTACCAAAAAAAAAAAAAAAGCTCACGCCAACTCTCAAGCCTTTATAATTTTTTTAACTTTATTTACATAATTTACTTAAAGTTTTGAATTATTATATGATAATAATAATTTGTTAAATGTTTATATTAGGTGAAGAAGATGTTGGAGAGGTTGCTGAAATACCACCATCTCCTCCTAGAAGAACTTCAAACATTCTCATGTTTTATTTTTGAATGAAGATTGATATAATAATGACTAGAGAATATTTACATTTTGGATTATAGATAATTTGAACTTGTATAGTTTTTATTATTTTAATTATACTTTTGAGCTTATTATTATATTTTAAATATTTAATTAAAGTACTCTGTAATTTATATATGTAATAGTATGATTAGAAATTTTAATTCTAATTAAAAAAATACACAAAAGTTATGTGGGCTTTGGGACCATTCAATAAGGGATGGGTTTGAGAAACTAATTATAAGATAAGAAAGTATTCATGGGTTTGAGTCTCGGGCCTAAAAGGGTGTGGTTAGATTTTATTAACAACTTGTGCAATTTTTTGGGCCAGAGAAAGGGTAGGCATGCTCTTTTGAAGCCCAACTGAGAATAACTGAAAAAAAAAAAGAACATCTAGTTCCAATGCAATCTAAACTAGAGGTTGAATTCTCAGAATACAGCATTCTCTATTATCTACTGCATCAGCTTTTATTTAGAAACTATTTAAAATAGCTTATCGAAATAATCAGAAATTTATTTTTTATATTCTCTAATTATTTTTAAAAATTTAAACAAAAATAATAAAGTAAATATATATATTTTAACTATATCTCTATTTCATTAACTTTTTTTTACAGACATATTTGAAATATTATTATTTTAACAAATTTATTTATTCAAATTAAATAAAGGGCGAAAAAGGGGTCGAGAAGTGGCTCCTCCAGTAGCAGTTATTAAAGGATTGGACAGCTTGAACAATGCCTGCGAGATCCCAATGCCGATTGATGTATGTCTGAAACTTAAACTTTAGAATATTACTTAATATCCAAAAAGTTTCATTTGGAGGCTCCATCGCAGAAGAAATGAAAGAGAACAACATAAAACCTTTAGCGAAGAAACCTCACTACAAACAAGAAAGAACCATAACAAGAGATGATACGGAAAACGATTCTCCTCCACTCATTTTCTCGCATAATTAATAATTTTAAATAGAAGTAATATTAACAAAACTTAATTAATTGACTAAAATATAGTGATCTCATTCTCGCTTTGCTAAAATTACAGATACTTTCTCTTTATTTTCAAAAACTATACTTTAATCAAATCTTCTAACAATATTAAAAATATTATATTAAATATTTTGAAATACTTACTTTTTTATTTGTAATTATGTTAACAAATTTAAAAGTATTAATTTTTTTCTTATGATCTAATTGTCTATTCTCTCTGCCAATTTTTTTAAAATAAATAAATAAATAATTATTTCAATATTTAAATAAATAATTTACACTTTTGTGTTAAAATAAATGAAATTTAAAGAAAAATAAATATAAATTATATTGAGTAATTTATTATATTAAATTCTTATGTCATAATTTTTTGCTATCTGTTTGTATATTATTTTAGCCTCTTTATGTATTTAATTTTTTTAAAATATTACTAAATAAATACATTTACATAATTAAAAAATTTAAAATATAAATAAAAAAGTAAAAATAAATGCATTATTTTTTTGGTTATTTGAATAATTTTTAAACAATATTTATATTTACATAGGGGTATTAATGGGACTTAATGATCAACTATTGGCAGGGTGGGCAAAAATAAAATCTTAAAAATAGAGTGGATATTTGTGTTTTGTAACTGTTCATACTATGGGAGATTGATTTGCATAAGCTTCAAAAATAGAAGAAATGTATCTGTAATTAAAGTAAAACAGATGGAAGGTTTGAGTATTTTACTCTAATTAATAACTCTTCAAGTAATTTATAACAAGGACTACACATCTCTTTTAAAATATGGCTTTTCGAGTTTTCCAAAAACCTAATAATCTGGTCCAACCTGACAAAACTTGGTCTTGTTCGGTTTGGGAAAAAACTAATCACGTGCCAGAAAAAGACCAAACTAGACAAGATCTATTCAAGTTGGGCTGAATATGGGACTAAGCTATCAAACCACTTGGTCTAGTCTTATCTTATAAAATTTTTTCAATGCAATTGAAATTCACCCATCCATCTCATCAAAATGGTATCACATATTAGTGCTTAGTTTTGTATGTTTTATCGGTCTCTATATTTGAAAATGGTGAGTTCTTACTCAATCTTAAGAAAGTAAGGGTGAAGTCTCATATTGCTTTTGGCTTTTCTTTTTGTTATTTCCTTAATAAAGTATATAGCATTATGAAGTGAAAAATAATGGAAACAGAATAATTCAACATTATAAAAAAAAAATTCTTTCTAAACCCCTTTTCTAAACTGACTCACGTGCATATGGTGTAGAAATAGGAGGCAATAACATTGTCATAAATAAATGGAAGGCTGAGATGCTATCTGAACTGGTTCCTTGAGTAACCTGTTTAGAAATTAATACCTAAACCGATATAGATTAGAACTTGTTTAGATGTGTTTCAATTTTTTAAAAAATTCTTTTTTTAGTATATTTAAATTGATTTAGCTATACCTATTAAATTTTTGAAAAGTCTCTATGTATCAGTTCATTGTCACCATCTCCTTCACACGTGCACTTGAAAGTGTTCCAAATAGCTACCTCAAACCCAGAATCAGTTCATCTCACTTGAAAGCTTGAAATCTAGAATCTTGTGCTCTTGCCCTAAAACCATCGTTCTCATGTGGTTCATGCTTCATCGCATTTGTGTGCTTGAATCTTTTGTGTTCACTAAGCTTTGTCACATTCACAAAGCTTCATGCTTTACTTCTCTAGATTCAATCTTTTGTGTTCGATCGTGCTTCGATCTTCGAGCTTCAACCTAGGTGTGTTGTTTGATTTTATAGAAGCACTGGAAATTTCCAAGCTTATATGAGTAAACACTAAAATTTGTTAATTAATTTTGTGAGCTTTTGTGCTTAAATATGCTTATATGACTGCGAGCTTGATATTGGTATTAAATTAAAAAAATAGAGCTTGTAAATCTACTTGTCTCCTGTAACACCCTCAAATTTACAGACCGATTTTTCGCAAATTATTAAAACCATTATCATGGTAGAAAAATTTCTACCACGATACATCCAAGACAATATACCACAGGTCTTAAAATATCTTAAAAAAAAATTAGAACCATGAGGGACAGACATGATCCTCATAGCATGTTATTTAAATTAGGTCATGAATCAAAAGGGACAGACATAATCCTCTTGGACATATAAATGCATTTAATAAAAAGGATTAGAGTTTACATGCTCCATAGACAAGATATGTCCTAAGTTGGCACAAGATACATTGTATAATCCAAAATAAGAGGCAACGTAAAAGATGGTGTCTCATACACCATAATTACACCTCTGGTGCTTTCTCGGCCGGATTCGCTCCTGTAAAAATATTAACCACGGGGAATGAGACTTAAAAGTCTCAGTAACCAAAAATTAATATGTAATGATGCATGCGGATGTAACTAATCATGCGATTGCTAAGTGGGCACACAAAACATTTAACCGAACAATATTTTCAAACAAACCGAACAAGTATTTAATTGCATGACTGCACCTTATATCCTCCTTTCACCATGCTCGGACGCCAAATCACCCGGCCAAAGGTGAGTTGGACCAAGCGACACGCCACTCATTGGGTCCAATGAGGGCTTACCACGTGGTAATAATTAACCGAACAGAAATTCCCATTAACACCATACATTAAAATACCCTGACAAGTCATGCATCATTCAAATATCCAAACAGAAATATATCCGAACAATAATATCTCATCATGATAAACAAAAATAAATTTTTAACCCACTTGGCAATAATTTCAAACAAGTATATACAGTATTTATTTTCAATAATTCATAATTTTTCCAAACAACAAAACAACACATAACCATTCACAAACACACTCATCACAACACATTAATAATGGTTACCTTGTGTCTTGAATAACAAGTTCCCCTTCACAACTCCTTTTTCACCACTATCTTTGTCAATATAATCTACATAATTATTTCACAATACTATATATTAATTTTACATTAAAATAAATAACTCTAATTTAAAGAGTTAGAAAGTCTTAAATCTATAGTCCATATTAACACTAATTTAAGATTTATGCCTTATTTAACTTCCCAAATTCTTTTCTAAAATTCTCGTACCCTAATGAACTATTTTTTTTTATCCTCAATTCACTTCTAGTATCGCAATTTCATCCTTCTACATTCTAAAAATTCATCTAAAAATAAATTAAAAATTTTAGAATTATCCTGAAGCCTCAAATCACCTTTCTATAACCTCAAAAATACCTATTCATACTTAAATAAATATTTAATAATCATAGATTTATCCCTACATCTCAGATTCCACATAAATTCAACCATATAGATCTAGATTTTAACTCAAAAATTCTTAAACATGAGTTTCAACCTAAGAAAATATTCTATAATATTTACTATATCCCTAAGAATTTTAACCTATATTTTTAATCCATCATATCATCAGATTAACTATCCTATAGAAAAATCCTAATCAAAATATTTACTCTATCCTACAAAATAATCATATCACTAGAAAGCTAATATTATTTAGAAAATAACTATAAAATTAATTTTGTAATTAAATAAATTTTTAAATGCTAATCTAAACAGGAAAGTTAGAACATACCTGAAGAAAAAAGAAAATAATCCCCCCTTGCGAGAAAACGCCGAGCAACGTGAGAGGAAGAGAGAAAAATAATATAAAAATGGGATTGTGAGTCCCAAAATTATATTAAAAAAAAACTATAGGTTTGAATTTAATTATTCAAACCTTTGGGCCCAAAGTTGCAATTTTCTCTAAATTGCATCTTAGCCTCTCATGCTTCCTAATGCACACACCCCCTCCTTTTTATACATGAAGGCACCTCTTCTCTTCCCTCATCTAACCAATGTGGGACTTAGAAACAACAACCTTCCACCCCCCCTTTTTTTTGTTCCTTCTACCTTCTCTCTTTTTTTTAACACACACATAAAAAAAATTATTTATGTATTATATCTTAACTAAATATTGCTTATGTGGTTTTAAATTTAAATTTTTAAATTCATAATTAAATACCTAATCATAATATTATTTCTAAATAACCTCAAATAATATAAATTCCTATTATTATCATTTTTTTCTCAAAACCTAAATTCCACAATTTCTTTATTATATAAAAATCAGGATGTTACAATTCTCCCCTCCTTTTAGAAATTTTGTCCTCAAAATTTAATAGATAAGCTTAGAAACTATGTACCTAAGCAAATAAATGTGGATAATCTCGCCTCATACTCTCCTCGGTCTCCCAAGTAGCATCACCTAGGGCTCCACCCTTCCAAATCACCTTCACGAGTCGGATGGTCTTATTGCGTAGTTGTTTGTCCTTAAAGTCCTCAATTCGCTCCGGTTCGGATCTAAAGGTCAAATTCTCCCTCAATTCTACTTCTTCAGGTTCAATAACATGGGAGGGATCCGGGTTGTACTTCTTCAACTGTGATACGTGGAACACATTATGGATACCTGCAATCTGTGGAGGTAATGCAACTCTATATGCAGTAGATCCAATTCGCTCCAAGATCTCATACGGGCCCATAAATCTAGGTGTCAATTTCTTTGCCTTAATGGATCTACCAATGCCTGTCACTGGAGAAACCTTCAAAAATACATGATCTCCTACTTCAAACTCTAACGGCCGTCTCCTCTTATCAGCATAGCTCTTCTGTCGGCTCTGAGCGGTTAGCAATTTTTGCTTAATCATTGCAATCTTCTGGGTGGTTTGCTCTACAATTTCTGGACCAATGATACTCCTCTCACTTAATTCTGTCCAACATAAAGGCGATCTACACTTCCTTCCATACAAGGCCTCATAAGGCGCCATCCCAATACTAGAATGATAGCTGTTATTATAAGCAAATTCAGCTAATGGCAAATGATTATCCCAACTACCTGGTAGTTCAATGGCACAAGCTCTCAACATGTCCTCCAAAGTCTGGATCGTCCTCTCTGTTTGTCCATCTGTTTGGGGGTGGTATGCGGTGCTAAAACTCAGTCTGGTACCCATAGCCTTCTGTAGCGCACCCCAAAAGTTTGAAGTGAACCTTGGGTCACGATCTGACACAATTCTAGAGGGTATACCATGAAGTCTAACTATCTCCTTAATGTATATCTCAGCAAATTTCTCTAATGTAGAGGTAAACTTGATCGCCAAAAAGTGAGCTGATTTGGTGAGTCGGTCTACTATCACCCAAATAGCATCCTTACTCGAGGGTGTTCTTGGCAGTCCAGTGATGAAATCCATAGAAATATCATCCCATTTCCACTTTGGAATATCTAACGGTTGCAGTGTTCCAGCTGGCTTCTGATGTTCTATCTTTATCTTCTGACACGTTAAACATCTAGAAACAAATTCAGTTACATCTTTCTTCATTCCTGGCCACCACCAACCTCGCTTCAAATCATGGTACATTTTAGTTATACCGGGATGAATTGTATATTTGCTCCTATGAGCTTCTTCTAAAAGGATATTCCTCAATCTTGGATCATTAGGTACACAAACTCTACCTTTATACTTCATCACTGTGTCCTCAGAGATGGTAAAATTTGGGGCCTTACCTACCACTATCTCCTTCCTTATATTCCTTAAGTAGTCATCACTTTGCTGTGAGACTCTGAGATCTTCCCAGAATTTGCTCTCAAAGTCTGCTACCTGGAGTGCGGCCATTTGATGTTCAATCACATCTACTGGAACATCATGAAAACTGTTCCATAAATGATATTCATGAACCATCAAATGTGCAGCATGAATAGTCTTTCTACTTAAGGCATCAGCTACCACGTTAGCCTTACCCGGATGGTAATGTAATTCAAAGTCATAATCCTTTAGAAATTCCATCCATCGTCGCTGCCTCATATTAAGCTCTTTTTGATCAAATAAATACTTCAGGCTCTTATGGTCACTGAAGATTTGAAACTTAGATCCATACAAGTAGTGTCTCCATATCTTTAGAGCAAACACAACTGCAGCTAACTCCAAATCATGAGTAGGGTAATTTTCCTCGTGTGGTCTCAACTGTCTGGAGGAATAGGCAACCACTCGGTCATTTTGCATCAAAACACATCCTAAACCCTTTAAAGAAGCATCAGTGTACAGAGTGTACGGCACCACAGGGTCAGGAATAGTCAATACTGGAGTAGTGGTTAACCTCTTTTTCAATTCTTGGAAAGCAGCTTCACATTTGTCAGTCCAAATAAATGGGGCATCCTTCTTAGTTAGCTTAGTTAAGGGCATCGCAATTTGCGAAAATCCCTTAATAAAGCGACGATAATAACCTGCTAGACCTAAAAAGCTTCGTATCTCTGTAACAGATTTTGGCTGTTCCCACTTCATCACTGCATCAATCTTGCTAGGATCCACCGCAACTCCATCTCTGGACACAACATGGCCCAAAAACTTTACTTCTTGGAGCCAAAATTCACACTTGCTTAATTTGGCATAAAGCTTATGTTCCCTCAAAACTTGCAAGACGATTCTTAAATGTTCACCATGAGCCTCCTCATCCTTTGAATAAATAAGAATGTCATCAATAAACACTACTACAAACTTATCTAAATAGGGTCGAAAGATCCTATTCATGTAATCCATGAATACCGCAGGAGCATTCGTAAGTCCAAACGGCATCACCATGAATTCATAATGCCCATATCTCGTCCGAAATGCTGTCTTAGGTATATCCTCTGCTCTCACTCTCAATTGGTGGTACCCTGACCTTAAGTCAATCTTTGAGAAAACTGCGGATCCCACAAGCTGATCCAGCAAATCATCGATTCTCGGAAGTGGATATTTGTTCTTGATGGTTACTTTGTTCAATTGTCTATAATCAATGCACAATCGGAGGCTTCCGTCCTTCTTCTTTACAAAAAGGACTGGAGATCCCCAAGGTGAAACACTCGGTCTGATGAAACCCTTCTCAAGTAGCTCTTCGATTTGCTTTTTCAGTTCCGCTAACTCTGAAGGGGACATCCGATAAGGAGCCTTAGAAATTGGCCCTGTACCGGGTACCAATTCAATTGAGAACTCTACCTCGCGCTTTGGGGGTAAACCGGAGACTTCGTCTGGAAATACATCCGCAAATTCTTTGACAATTGGGATATTCTTCACGCCTTCATCAATCTCAGCTTGGATAGAGAAGAAAACCATGTAGGCCTGGCAACCCTTCTTCATACATCTATCAACTTGCGCCGCCGACAAGAAAACATGATCTTGAGTCTCGACTGGGGTCACCGACAAAGAAGATAAAGACACACTCCTCTCTCTACAATCTAGGATAGCACCATTTGCAGCCATCCAATTCATTCCCACAATTACATCCATACCTCTCAGTGGTAGGATAATTAAGTCCATAGTTGTTTTCCTATTTTTAAACTCGACTACTAGGTTAAGGCATGCCTTAGCGGTCCTCACAGATTCTCCCGCAGGAGTAGACACATTCATATCAAACGGTAAAATACACACAGGCAAATCAAGGTTCTTTACACAAGTTTCAGAAATAAAAGAGTGTGTAGCACCCGAATCAAATAGTGCAACAATATCATGATGAAGGATTTTGATGTTACCTCTAATGGCATCTGGGGAGTTCATGGTGTCCTGAGTAAGAGCAAACACACGACCAGAGACAGTAGGATGTTGGGAAGGGTTCTTCATATTTGAGCCCTGGTTGTCCCCACAAAACTTTGCAATGTGACCGGGTTTCCCACAAATGTAACAGACCCAGCACTGTCCGAAATGACGACGCCCGCATTTAGTGCACTGTTGAGAGCTCGCTGTACTCGGGGCAGGGGTAGATACTGTTGGGCTCCTCTGTGACCCGTGATAACTACTATGATAGCTCCTCTGTCCTTGGCCCCTTTGAAATGGACCCTTCTGCCTTCCTTGGTTCCATGAGCTACTCGAACCCTGATGGTTTTTCTTCATAATGCCTCCGGTGGGTCGAGGGTAGGTTGGGGGTCTACTATATGAATAACCCCTCTTCTCTCTCTCAACCTCCTTCTTACTGCGAGCTACTACTTGTAGTTTTATGCACATTTCATCATAATCTCGGATATCTAGATGAGCCAATTGTTCCCTCAATTCTGGTCTAGCCTTCTCCAATAAGCGCTTAGCCTTCCATTCGGAATCATCCCTATACTGCAGGTACGTGGAGTATCTAGATAACTCCTGAAACTTAGCAATGAATGTGTCCTCATCGAGGTTCCCTTGCTTAAAGGCATGGAATTCCGCTTCCTTCTCAGACCTTAACTCTGATGGAAAGTAATGCCTGAATAATTTTTCCTTGAATTCCTCCCAGGTGAGTGTAGAATCATCCCTGGGCCCTGCTGTCTCCCACCAATCTCTTGCTCCTTTCACTAGGAGCACTAATGCTACTTGTACTTTTTGATTGCTGGTGCATGTGACTACTCGAAAGATGGATTCGAGTCTCTTCACCCATTCCTCTACCACGGATGGTTTAAGGTTACCATCAAACGTAGGAGGGTTAAACTTCCTAACAGTTTCCCACACATCAGTAATGGTCGGTGGGGCTCTCTGTTCCTCCTGCCTAATTTCTTTCCTTCTAGACTCATGATCTCTCAGAGTGGCAGGATGTGAGGAACTGCCTTCCCCCACATGACTCTCAACATGAGCCCTATCTCCATTTTCAGTTACCTTTTGCCTCTTTAGCTCCGTCAACTCTTGTTCGTATCCTTGAACCTTGTCTGTTAATGTTTTTACAAGCATTCTTAATTCCGCCAAGTCAGGCTCCTCATTTGGCAGTGGCGGTGGCAGGTGCTCATGTTGGAATCCTGAGTTACCACGAGTAACAGGCATTTTCTCTCCCCTCCTAAAGGATACAAGATATAAATAATAAAATTAGCCTAGCTATATCATGGCCATACAATGAGAAGCACCATAACAATGTATATTGCCAACCGACTATATGCTCTGATACCAATATGTAACACCCTCAAATTTACAAACCGATTTTTCGCAAATTATTAAAACCATTATCATGGTAGAAAAATTTCTACCATGATACATCCAAGACAATATACCACAGGTCTTAAAATATCTCAAAAAAAAATTAGAACCATGAGGGACAGACATGATCCTCATAGCATGTTATTTAAATTAGGTCATGAATCAAAAGGGACAGACATAATCCTCTTGGACATATAAATGCATTTAATAAAAAGGATTAGAGTTTACATGCTCCATAGACAAGATATGTCCTAAGTTGGCACAAGATACATTGTATAATCCAAAATAAGAGGCAACGTAAAAGATGGTGTCTCATACACCATAATTACACCTCTGGTGCTTTCTCGGCCGGATTCGCTCCTGTAAAAATATTAACCACGGGGAATGAGACTTAAAAGTCTCAGTAACCAAAAATTAATATGTAATGATGCATGCGGATGTAACTAATCATGCGATTGCTAAGTGGGCACACAAAACATTTAACCGAACAATATTTTCAAACAAACCGAACAAGTATTTAATTGCATGACTGCACCTTATATCCTCCTTTCACCATGCTCGGACGCCAAATCACCCGGCCAAAGGTGAGTTGGACCAAGCGACACGCCACTCATTGGGTCCAATGAGGGCTTACCACGTGGTAATAATTAACCGAACAGAAATTCCCATTAACACCATACATTAAAATACCCTGACAAGTCATGCATCATTCAAATATCCAAACAGAAATATATCCGAACAATAATATCTCATCATGATAAACAAAAATAAATTTTTAACCCACTTGGCAATAATTTCAAACAAGTATATACAGTATTTATTTTCAATAATTCATAATTTTTCCAAACAACAAAACAACACATAACCATTCACAAACACACTCATCACAACACATTAATAATGGTTACCTTGTGTCTTGAATAACAAGTTCCCCTTCACAACTCCTTTTTCACCACTATCTTTGTCAATATAATCTACATAATTATTTCACAATACTATATATTAATTTTACATTAAAATAAATAACTCTAATTTAAAGAGTTAGAAAGTCTTAAATCTATAGTCCATATTAACACTAATTTAAGATTTATGCCTTATTTAACTTCCCAAATTCTTTTCTAAAATTCTCGTACCCTAATGAACTATTTTTTTTTATCCTCAATTCACTTCTAGTATCGCAATTTCATCCTTCTACATTCTAAAAATTCATCTAAAAATAAATTAAAAATTTTAGAATTATCCTGAAGCCTCAAATCACCTTTCTATAACCTCAAAAATACCTATTCATACTTAAATAAATATTTAATAATCATAGATTTATCCCTACATCTCAGATTCCACATAAATTCAACCATATAGATCTAGATTTTAACTCAAAAATTCTTAAACATGAGTTTCAACCTTAAGAAAATATTCTATAATATTTACTATATCCCTAAGAATTTTAACCTATATTTTTAATCCATCATATCATCAGATTAACTATCCTATAGAAAAATCCTAATCAAAATATTTACTCTATCCTACAAAATAATCATATCACTAGAAAGCTAATATTATTTAGAAAATAACTATAAAATTAATTTTGTAATTAAATAAATTTTTAAATGCTAATCTAAACAGGAAAGTTAGAACATACCTGAAGAAAAAAGAAAATAATCCCCCCTTGCGAGAAAACGCCGAGCAACGTGAGAGGAAGAGAGAAAAATAATATAAAAATGGGATTGTGAGTCCCAAAATTATATTAAAAAAAAACTATAGGTTTGAATTTAATTATTCAAACCTTTGGGCCCAAAGTTGCAATTTTCTCTAAATTGCATCTTAGCCTCTCATGCTTCCTAATGCACACACCCCCTCCTTTTTATACATGAAGGCACCTCTTCTCTTCCCTCATCTAACCAATGTGGGACTTAGAAACAACAACCTTCCACCCCCCCTTTTTTTTGTTCCTTCTACCTTCTCTCTTTTTTTTAACACACACATAAAAAAAATTATTTATGTATTATATCTTAACTAAATATTGCTTATGTGATTTTAAATTTAAATTTTTAAATTCATAATTAAATACCTAATCATAATATTATTTCTAAATAACCTCAAATAATATAAATTCCTATTATTATCATTTTTTTTCTCAAAACCTAAATTCCACAATTTCTTTATTATATAAAAATCAGGATGTTACATCTCCTATGGTTTAGCATATCTTGTGTTTAAGTTGTGCATGTGAGCTATTTGTTAACATACCTCTTAGAATTATTCTACATGATATCCCTGTTGCCAAGTTGAACTTGTGGTGTTTTTGAATTGTTAAGAATGCCTCTTAGAATTGTTCTGTGCCAAGTCTCTTAGAATTTTTGAATTGTTATATTTGTGTATGAATTGTTAAATTTGTTAGCCTAGGTTAGTTAAATTTGGTTAGCTTGATTGTTAAATTTGTTAGCTTAGGTCAATTGAATTTAGTTAGATAATAAAGTTTGTATTTGGATTGTTAGCTTAGGTTTGTTGTTGGCTAGAATGTGATTCATTATACTATGTTGTTATACTTTTAATTGTAAAATTACTATAAAATCTAACTTTTAAGGAAAATGCTACTAAATTTTTTTTTAAAACTTATTTTTCGGCCATTTCCTCTATATAGAAAGGGCCAAATCATATAGAATTGACTTCTCCTATTTATTAGATAGGAGGGATGTCAACTTTAAAGAATTTTATTGTTTAAAGAATTGACAATTATCAATTAAAATTGAAAATTATTGTGAATACATAATGTACTTTTTTCCAAGTAAAAATGTCTAATATTTCCCTCGTACTTATTTGTTCATGGCGTTAGCATACTTGCTTCCTATTTTTAATATTGAATTATAGTGAATTAAATTATAGTGATTGCATGACTAGTTTATTTTCTGTACGTTAGTGGAGTGCTAGTAAAGGAGGCCTAAAGCCATTTATTATTGCATGCAACTTTGTTTTGTTTAAATAGTATTATTTTCTTCTTGTATTATTATTGGGAGTCTAACTTTTAGAGAAGACTCTATCAAAAAAATTTTAGAACTTATTGTTTAATCTTATCCTAATAGATTTAGTGATAATCTATAAGCTTTGTTGTGTTTTAGGGAGTCAAATTAGGCATGGTTTGTAATTGAATAATTGCCAAACGAACGAGTGCAAAGTATGCTAATGAAGTTAAGAGGTTTCTGGATTTGCTCAAAGCAATATTGAAGATGATAATAGTAGAAGGTTTTATTGTCCTTGTAGGAACTATTTAAATGAGAGACAGCTAAGTATAAATGAGATATATGAACACTTAATTTATGAGGGATTTTTTAAAAGCTATAGAGTATAGATATGACATGGTGAAAAACTAAATATGCTGATTCCTTGTACATCTCAAGTCCAAGATGTTAATGATGATGATTGTTGCTCACCGCAAGTATACGAGTCATAGCAAGTAATATAAAATAAGTAAAGTATCATTCTCTTGAGAATTTGTTTAAAAACAATGTTCAAGCAAAAGACTAAGTAAATTCAATTAAGTTAAGCCACATTTGGTTGGGTGAAAATGATTTTGCAAATGAAACTAATATTAGAAAATAAAGAAAAGTAATTGATTCACAAACGTCAAACACAAATTGGGACCTAGCATTATTTATCCCCCTTGCATTTCATAACACTAAAATTACCTCCTCTTATAAATGTTTTAATAAAAATAAGTATTAACCTAGGGTTCTAAAAATACTTGAACAAGCTCTCTCAAGTTATGAACAAGTGTTTAGTTAAATTAATTGCCTAATCTCTTGTTACAATTAATAAAACTCAATTTTAAATACCAACCTTAATGTAGCTATGCAAGGCTAGCAAGTATATCTCTATCTTACTAGCAAAACCATCCATTCAACAAGCAGATATTAAGTTCTTGCACAATTTTACTCAAATTCTACACTCAATCTAGCCCTCTCAAGCATCAATTAAGTGAACCCAATATCTAATTGGTGGCCAATCACTTAGAAGCATTAAGCAAAGAGTATAATAAACACATATATATCATTAATCACAAAAAGAGAGGAGGAACATAGTGTTAATCCATACAAGGGTTCAAAATAATCCTAAAGCAAAGAGTTTAGCCACTCATAAACATCAAAAGCTATAAATACACAAGATAATTATAGCCATTAGAAGATTACAAAAAGGAAAAGGAAGAGGAATAGAAAAACTAAAGAAAAGGAGTTTCAAATGTCTTCAAAACTCCATTCCCTTGCTTCAAGCACTTCCAATGCCCAAACCCTAACACACCCAAGCTCCAAATGTATCTAAAACTTTGAAGAATGCATTATGGGTCGAGCTCTCAGCATATATATGTCCTGGCTATCAAATTTCTAATAAATAAAATGCAGCATTTTTCTGACAGCGGCAAAAGTCACAAATGAAAGTCACGACTTTGACAGTTTTGCATTATTTTTGCAGCTAATAAAAATTATTCATTTTGTGCTTGATTTCTTCATCCAAAAGTCTTCTAAAAACATCCATAAAGCTCCAGAAATGCTTTTAATCTAAAATAACTTAAAATTAGGCTAAAAATATTAAATCAAAGTTAAGAATACAAACCTAAAACAAAATCTATATTTTCCTAATTTGGGCAATAAAAACATATACAATTGAGCCAAAATGGATTAGAATCTAAGGAAAATATGATGAAATAACATGAAATTTTAGAAGTTAACAATGATATAAATATGGTTGATTGGCTAGAAGGCATGATCTGTGATGTAGGAACAGAGGCACTTGAGCAATCCCAGGCGTATAATAATATGTATAGTAATACAAAGATATCTTTATACCTAAGGTGTGAGGAATTTAGTTTATTGAAAATAATATTGGAATTGGTAAACTTGAAAGCTAAATCTAGGTGAAACGGCAAAAGTTTTACAAAATTGCTTGAGTTGTTGAAATTATTGCTTCCAATGGAAAATGTCTTGCCAATTTGTTACTATAAGGGGAAAAAAATTCTATGCCCATTTGGCATAAAGTTTAAGAAGATACATGCATGCTCTAATGACTGCATACTGTATAGACAACTCATGTTAGCATGATGAGAACATTTAGAATGAAACCAACTGAAAGTAATGGCCAAACAACAAATAGTAGGGCAACAAACAACTTAATGTAGGATAATGAATAATGATACATAGGAAAATGAACAACTCATGTTAACATGATGACAATGCTTGGAATGAAACCAACTGAAAGTCATAAATAAACGATAGACAATAGGGCAGTGAACAACTTTATATAGGGTAATGAACAATAGTATGTAGGAAAACAAACAACTTGTGCTAGTATGATAACAACGCTTGGAATGAATCCAACTGAAAGTAATGGACAAACAACAAACAGTAGGGCAATGAACGATATAAAGTAGGGTAATGAACAATACTATGTAGGAGAACAAACAACTCATGTTAGCATGATGACAATACTTGGAATGAAACCCACTAAAGGTAATGGATAAACAACAGGAAATGAACAAGTTAAAATAGGGTAATGAACAACAGCATGCAGAGAAACGAACAACTTACGTACGCATGATAACAATACTCAGAATGAAATCAATTGAAAGTAATGGACAAATAACATATAATAAGACAATGAACAACTTAATGTAAGGTAATAAACAACAGTATATAAGGAAACAAACAACTTATATTAATGAACTAACTTTCAGTAGGGACAACCAGTTGATTTTCCTTAGCATTTTAATTTTATTTTAGTGATCTTGGACCGAAGTGAAATTTTAGAGTTTCTCAACCTCTCTTTTTAATTAAATTTAATCAAGTGATCTAAATGATTTTCTTTCCAGGAAAACACTATGATAGGTCCTTATAGTTTTATATCTTTTTGGTTTTTGTCCCTAAAATTTGTTTTTATTATTCCCAGTCCCTATAATTTATGCCGCCTAAAACTTTAGTCCCTTTTGTCATTAACATTGTCAAAAATGCTGAGTTGTAATTAACACTATTAATTATTATGTAGAAGTGTTATTCTTATGCTTAGCTGGCACATACCTACAATTAAGAAACCTTACACAGTCAGTCATTATAGCGTCTCCTCTACCTTAATTGTCCTCTCTGCATCTCCTCCTAAATTCACCGACCATATCTTCTCATTGCATCTTTCAATCGAAGCAGTTAAGCATCTGTATTTGAAGTAGTCCTTTCGCACATGTCTACAATTTATCTTACGAGCTAAGGAAAATAAAAACCTAATGACTAATAACTTATTGCCAATTAAGCATAAGAGTAACATCTTTATATAATAATTAACAGTGTTAATTACACCTCAACATTTTTGAGGTGTAATTAGAGACTAAAACAAACTCCAAGGACTAAAATTAACATGACATGAAACTATAGGAACCAAGAATAATGAAAACAAACTTCAGAGACTAAAACTAAAAAAACATGAAACTATAGGGACGTATCATAGTATTTTCCCTTTTTTCGATTCTATAATCTCATCAAAAATGCAATAAAGTTGTCATACTTTATTAATATTTTTAAGTACTTCCCCAATAATCAATCTATTTGTCGATTAGTCTATGAGTGTAACATTTCTCATGGGTTTCTTGTCAACTTTAAATTGTCAATATCTACTGCATTACTTTTTTTTCCTCTGACCTTATCTACTTTATCACTTCAATAATTAATGTTCAAATTTAGTTATCTTTTACATAACTATATTATTTTTCAATGTTTTATGGGTTAATGGATAAAAATACATTGAAAGTAATAGATAAATAATAGACTATAGGGCAATGAACAACTTCATGTAGGGCAAAGAATAATAGTATATAGGGAAACAAACAACTCGCATTAGTACAATAACAACACTTGGAATGAAACCAACTAAAAGTAGTGGACAAATAACAGACAGTAAGGCAATGAACGACATAAAGTAGGGTAATGAACAACATTATGTAGGAGAACGAACAACTCATGTTAGCATGATGACAATACTCAGAATGAAACCAACTAAAGGTAATGGACAAACAACAGGTAATGAACAAGTTAAAATAAGGTAATGAACAATAGTATGCAGAGAAACGAACAACTTATGTACACATGATGACAATACTTGTAACACACCAAATTTTTTTTTATAATTTAACTCAACCATAGTTGGGTTACAGCCACCCAACACATTTTATATCAATAAATTCAATATAAAAATATTTTATAATTGGCTTAAACTTGCACAATACAACATTTCAGATAAATTTTTACCTCCCACATGTCATTAGGCTAAATCACATTTGTCCATCTTTATACTCCCAATAAGTAAAATAAATAATTTAGTCAATTTTCAAAACAAGCCAGTTATTTGGCCTCACAGTTAGTTGGCCTCATAATCATGTCATTTTAACAAATCCAAAGCAAACCAAATATTAAAATTACAGTCATCCAAAGTGTACCAAAAATATAAATAGTTTGAAAGACATAATTACATTTATATATTCATATAATTGTCAATAAACAAAAAGCCCTAATATTGACAATATAACACATTATAAATCATAAATCAAATACCCAAAAGAGACAGTGGATCTATGCCACTAAGCCTCTGAGACTCCTCCACGTGTCACTCGTGGCTCTTATCCTGAAAATTGTTAACCACATAATGAGACTCAAAAGTCCCAGTAACCAATCCTAATTTATGATAGTGTGTACAAACAGTTAAGTGTGTGCTTACTAAGTGGGAGCCAAAAATAATATAATTCCAACAAAATATAAGAAATATTACAATACACACAAACAAACCATCCTTATATCCCTCCATTAACCTCAAGCCGTAGCCCTCACTCGGAGCTAAATTACCCGACCAAAGGTAGATTAGCCCGAGCCCTTACAAGCCACCTGTTGAGCTCCAATAGAGGCGTACCACGTGGCACATAAATACAACAACAATAGCAAGTCTCCCAACACCTCCCACAATAATCAAACAAATTCATAATAATATTGCACAATTATACAATATTATAAAATTCATAATTTTCTCAATAATCACCTAATTAACATGAAGTAACACTAATTACAAATTAAAAGCATGGTTACCTTGTGGCTTTTTCAATAAATTATTCCTTAAAATTTCTCTCCCACCATAATCTTTACCAATAATACAATCTACAAATAACATATTATTTATAAATATTAGTTTCAATTTTTGAAACTAATAAAATAATTCTAATAATAGAATTAAAAATGTAACATAATTCCTAATCTCAATCTTAATACAAATCTAGAGTTAATACTATTAAGTAAAATTTTTAACTCCTCTTTTAATTATCAATAAACATTAATAATCTAAAAATCAACTTTCAAACTAATTTCTATTATCAAAATTTTCTTTTTATTTTATAAATTCGCACCTAAAATGCTTAAAAATTAAAAATTAAGTCTCTAGCTTAGAATCATAATCCTATAGTCATAAAATTTATTTCTCATCCCAAATAATCATCTAAACCTCAATAAATCAATATATATTTTCAGATTTAATAAAAATCTAGTTTAAAATTTGATCCATAAGTCACAAATTCAAAGATCATCAACGAATTTATACTCTAGAATATTTATTATACTACTAGCAACATCAAAAACTATATTTATTCAACATAAATTCATCCCTCTTCCAAATCTTAAATTTTTTACCACTACAAACTCAGAAACCAAAGAGGGAGGATGACTGAGAAAAAATTTTAGAATACTTACTTAGTCTTGAAAAACTTGAAATCACACCCTAAATATCCTATTAAAAACTCTTACATTAAAAACTCAGATCTCCCACACCAGCGACTCACGCTCACTCTGCCTCAGCTCGCGCACGAAGGAAAGAATGAAGAAACGAAGGAAACAGGTGAGTTTTTATAAAAATTTAGTGAGTCTCACATTTTTTTTATTATTTCTTCTTTCCTCTCTCTTCTTTCTTTTTTTTTATTATTTTATATGTAATCATTATGCGGCCGTCGAAAGCAATCTCGTTCTTCTTCTTCTTCTTCCTTTTCTTTTTTTTAATACCTTTTCTTTTTTTATTATAATAATAATAATTTAATAATATTTTTTTATTATTTTTAATTAATTTTAATTTAATTTTTGTTTAATTTTAATTTAGAATTATATTCTAAGTTAGATTTAATAATCATCTCCTACTAATTTGCTTACCTTTAAATATTTTTTTAAAATTTCTATTAATCTAAATTAACTATTAAAATTTAAATTGTGATGTTACAAATACTCGAAATGAAATCAATTGAAAGTAATGAACAAACAACATACAATAGGGTAATGAACAGCTTAATGTTAGTTAATAAACAACAGTATATAAGGAAACAAACAACTTATATTAATGAACTATCTTTCAGTAGGGATAACTAGTTGATTTTCCTTAGCATTTTAATTTTATTATAGTGATCTTAGACCATGTGAAATTTTAGAGTTTCTCAGCCTTTCTTTTTAATTAAATTTGGTCAAGTGATCTAAATGATATTTTTTTAGGAAAACACTATGATAGGTCCCTATAGTTTCATATCTTTTTAGTTTTTGTGTTTTCATTGTTCTTGGTCCCTATAGTTTTATCTCGTTTTGGTTTTAGTCTTTAAAATTTGTTTTTGTTGTTCCTGGTCCTTATAATTTCTGTCGCCCAAAACTTTAGTCCCTCCTGTTATTAACGTCGTCAAAAATGCTGAGGTGTAATTAACACTATTAATTATTATGCAGAGGTATTATTCTTATACTTAGCTGGTACATAACTGGAATTAAGAAACCTTACACGATCAGTCATCACAACGTCTCCTCTACCCTAGCTCTCCTCTTTGCATCTCCTCCTAAGTTCATCGATCATATCTTCTCATTATGTCTTCCATTTGAAGCAGTTAAACGTATGTCTTTGAAGTAGTCCTTTCGCTCATGTCTGCAGTTTATCTTATGGGCTAGGGAAAATAAAAACCTAATGACTTATAATTCATTGCCAACTAAGCATAAGAGTAACATCTCTACATAATAATTAATGATATTAATTACACCTCAGTATTTTTTAGGTGTAATTAGGGATTAAAACAAACTTTAGGGACTAAAGTCAAAATGACATGAAACTATAGGAATCAAGAACAACGAAAACAAACTTCAAAGATTAAAACCAAAAAGACATGAAACTATAGGGACATATCATAGTGTTTTTTTTTTTTTTACATTCTATGGTCTCATCAAAAAGGCAATAAAATTGTTGTATTTTATTAATATTTTTAGGTACTTACTCAATACTCAATCTGTTTGTCGGTAAGTCCATGAGTGTAACATTTCTCATGAGTTTCTTGTTGATGTCAAATTGTCAATATCTATTGCATCACTTTTTTTTTCCTTTGACCTCATCTACTTTATCACTTCAATAATTAATATTCAAATTTAATTACCTTTTACTTAATTATATTATTTTTCCTTTAGTTTTATGGGTTAACGGACAAAAATACATTGAAATTTTTTTACAAAAAAACACTTGTTACCTTAAACTTTTGAAAAGAGTGAAATTTTGCACTACAATTAATATGATCATTTGTTGATCATTACTTTTAAAAAGATTCACATGTGATTCTAACCATGGTCTCAAATTCTAGCTCTTCTTCTAACTTCGCATTATTGGATGTAGACAAGATTAATAGTAAATCCGGTAATTCGGGCCAAGCCCGACGAGCTAGTCCGAATTGGCCCGAAAAATTTTAGGATCGGGCTTAAAAAAATGATATTTTTTTATATTCGGGCCTATTCGGGCCAAGCCCGTTCAGGTTCGGGCTTGGCTTGAATATCCGAATAAAACAATTATATTTTTTAAAAATATATAAAATATAATAAATATTAATTAATTCTTTAAGTTTTAGATCATTTTATACTAAAATACCATATATTTGAGTCCTAGACATCATTTAAGTTTTAAAAAAATATATTTTATATTTTTTATAAAATAAAATAATTAATTTCAAAGTAAAAAAATAATTAAAAATAATTTTAAAAATTAAATTCGGGTATTCGGGCCGCTCGAAGCCCGAAAGAATTCGGGTTGAGCTTGGCTATTCGGGCTTTTCAAGGAGTTGGGCCTGTTTGGGTTTGGGCTTATTCAGGCTGGGCCTATTTGGGCTTGGTCTGAATAGGCTCGGCCCGCCCGAATTTTCGACTTTAATTAATAGTGGGTGTGAGAAGTTGGGTATGCTCACTCGTCAATTTCATCAAGTCCGTGTGTAATCTCTAGCGATTGAGGAAGAGAAGATGATTGAGTAAGAAGAAAAGCTGGAGATAACTAAGGAATAAGAGAGCCATGTGTATATATATATTTTTTTAATTTTTTAAAAATGTCACACGGTAGCCAAGTGATAGTTAAAGTTAAACACACGATTAATTAATGGTCAACATTGATGACAGAGCAAAATTACTTGATTTTTTAAAGTTTCATGATAAAATTATTCTAAAAAAAATTTAAGATACTAAGTGCTCCTAAAAAAAATAATCTTAAGACATTTTTACCCTTTTAACTCCAATTTCATTACACAAAGCAACTAAGCTCTACTCAATCATTTTTTTTACCTAATTCAAACCCACTTTATCACTTCAAATAGTATATTTTAAGATGATAATATAATTTTTATTCCTATATATATTTGAAGGAGTTATTTATTTGATCTTTTGAGATAAATTAATTTGAGTGAGCAAGTTTAAACCTAAGTCAAGCTCAAACTTAAGGTCAAGCTCAAGCCCGCTCTATCATTTCATTTTAATATTTAACGTTTTGTTAATTTATCTAAGTCATTTTTAATATTTTAAAATAAATTAATGCTGTTAAATTACACGACTGATGGAATGATATGTGATGTGACAACTATGCAGAGCGTGAAGAGCAGCTAATTTTGTCGGATAAATAGTCAATATCAACTTTATCATAGATCTTTGACTCTATCTATTTGATCACTTTAATAATGTTCAAATTTCATTATATATCTTAATTAATTAGCTTCATTATCAAACAAACAAGGTCTACTATGTCTTTTTTTAAATAAAAAAATTCACTTTTATCACCTGCGCCTTCTAGTTCATTTTGAGCGGTATAGAGTTATAGACTATGAAAAGCTGTTCCAGTATTTTGTCCTATTTATAAAAATTAAATCCTGAAGTAAATTTTACAATATTATTTCAATCTTTATATTGAGTCCATCTAATTTTAAAAAAAATCAATTTATGTTAATATAAATTCAAAAAATAATAAATAATTATACTGATAAATATTTTTTTGGAAAATTTTTTTGCATAAATCAAGAGCATTACCTCATTCATATTCTCTTTAATAAAATTACATCAATTCAATTAATATTTTTTTGGGAAAATAAAAATCAAGGAGCTTTAGAGCAACTTTTTCACAAAAAATGACCAAAACATTTTGATTTTACATGGCAAGTCTAGAGTACTAAAAAGTAAATAAATTTGGGTGTAAAATGACGAGCCTGTTTGTTTATTATTTTTAAAAATTGTTTTTTATTTTAGCATTTTTAAAACAAAAAAACTTGTTTGGTTATGATATTTAAATTTTTATTTTGAAAACAGTTTTAATTTTTTTTTAAATACAAGAAAACCAAAACAATTTTTAACTGTTTTTATTCATTTTTTTTAGTTTTTCAGTGAAAAATGGAAAACAAGAAATGATAATTGTTCTCGTTAATGACAAACATTGTAATTTTGTCTCAATAAAAAAAAATCACCTATCTCATAAGTTTACAAAACTATTTTTGAATTACTATTATCAAATAAGTTTTTTTTATTTGTTCTCAAAAACAAATTTTAAAATTGTTTTATAAAACAATTTTTGAAAACAAAAACTAAAAACAACAATCAAACGAGCCCAAAAAGTACCTTTTTTTAAACCCCACAATCATTGGCTTCGGTAACCAATTAACTTAAATGGAAAAGGTGACCATCAAAGAAAACGACTTGTAGTATGATTAAACAGACTTTGTAACTTGATGGCTATAATATTTTTAGGTAGCCAAAGGATCATGGATGCAAGCTCCCTAGGCCACCCGGCTATCTTTACTATTTAAATTAGCGACCATGATTGTGGGGTTAACTTTTAAAAAAAGGGTATTTTTATCATTTTACATTTAAATTTATTTACAATTTAGCCCTCTGATCCTGCAATCTAAAATTAGAATATTTTGATTTTTTTATTTTTTACTAAAAAGTTTTTCACGGGTCAATGATTGTGATTTTTTCTTAGTTTTAGTGATTTTTTTTTTGGAAATAGAGTGCCTTTTTAAATTCCCAGTATTTTCTCTTTTTACATCATTATGAATGAAGGGAGAGTAAAAAATATAATAAATTAAAATAATAAAAAATAACATAAATAAGATATAATTATAAAAGATTAAATTGAATTTTACCTGACATATTTTTATTAGATAATATATAAATAATGATGCACTATGATTATGCAATAATTTTCTTTATAGGTGATTTATAAATAATTTGACTTTTGTAAATTTTATATTGTACATAGCATTTCACATGTTTAAAATTAATTAATTAATTTTAAATTTTAGTATCTTAATACAAATATGAAATTTTTACTACTAAAATTTTGAAGTTTTTGGAGACTGAGATTGAATTGATCTTTGAAATCCTGCACTCATTCCTCCCCTTATTTTCCACTCAATATATTAAAATATTAAAAAAAAAAATAGAATCGGAGCATAGCGCGGGTCAATTTGTTGTGGCGCGAAAGTCCTCGTGAGTCTTTGAATGATTCTGCGACAGTTAGATAAGAACTAATTCTTCGAGGAGTGTCTCCAATTATTTTTCTTTCAAACAGTATCAACTTTCCATTTGTTATTATTTCTCTCCAATCAATCATACATCGCCATGGACTTTCTTTCATATGCTATTGTTTTCTCCAATACACACAGCAAGCTTCTTCACCATCTCCTCCAGCAATTTCTCCAGAACTCTGTAAGTTTCTTCTTTTAGTTTTCGTCTCACGTTCTGGTTCTTCGCTTCCGTGGTCTTGGAAACAAGCAAAACGCCCTCATTATTTCTCAGATGTCTTCTTCTGATTTTAATTTCTGGAGGGTTTTAGCGTTTTCTGAATCGGGCAAAAAAAATCTAAATGTTTAGGAAGCAGAATTTCGCGGAAATCGAATATGACGGACGATTATAATGAAGATAGCAGCAGTAGAGAGCCATTGCTGAAGATTCGGTACTACGAGAACTGCCCAGGGTGTAAGGTGGATCGAGCCAAAGAAATGAACCGAGGATCACCAGTGAAGTATCTTTTCTATATATGGATGCTAACTATGTGCGCCAGTAAGTATTTAAGTTAACAATCTAACATTCTCAAACTTATTTTTGTCCAGTCAGAAGAATCAATGTGATCTTGAAGTGCTTCATTCATATGTTTTTGAAATTTGAACTACGTTGACCTATTTTGATCGCTATATGACTATATGTGCTACTGCTACCACATGTAGTGATTGGCAACAAGAGAAGAGGTTTCTTTGTAGTGAAATTATGGGGAAAATGACAAGGACGAAGCGCGCCACTCAACTCCTAATTTAAGAAATGACAATTAAGGACTAAGGTTCTTTATTGATTCATAAAGAAAAATGATATGAACCAAAATGTCTCTCTGCTCGACTGAAATTTGGGAATCCAAAAATGGAGCTTTAGATAAACTGACTTTACTTTCGTTATTTACAATTAAACTTTCGATTTTTGTATTCGAATTTTTGGGCATTTTGTTGTTTTTTTAGACGTAAAATACTTTATTTTTAATTTGAGATATTTGACTGTCTTTATGTCTCTAGCAAGGTCCTTGCATGTCATTTTTCCAAAATTATAATGGGCTTCTCAACTTTGGTTGATTTGAATCGGAGGTCATTGGCTGCCTATGAAATTTAAGAAATGAGAAGTCCCTTGGTTCTTCGGTTCAGTTCAGCAGAAAAAAATTTAATTCATAAGCTAATCCTTTGATTTATATTATCTTTTCCCCCGATTTTGTGATAGCAACATATTGTTCCTTTAAATTCAAGAAGACCTTCTTGGCTTTTGTTTGAATATTATGGTGTTTTTCTAATTCTTCCACTCAGTTTGAAAGCCCAAAATTAATCTAAATCTAATTATTGTTCGTGTTTTTTCTTCCTTTCTTTTTTTTGGAGAGAGGAGAAATCCTTGATGACTGATTTAAGTCACGAAATAGTTTCAAGACAAACAAAAGCTTACTTTTTCTTTTTCAATCGAGTATTTATTATCAAACTGTATATGTTTTTATACAACTATTTGGTCAAAGGTTCAACATTATCAAGTTCACTTAAAGGTAGTTCTCCCGATGTGATTTTTTCCACCCACGATTTGTGTGCATAAACTTTTTAGTCATCAGTTAGTTTGATGTTGTTTTTCATTTTTTCCCTTTCTTGTTGAGCACCTCATTTGTTTTTCTTTTCTTGTGCTTTGTACAGCGCTGCCTATAACATGTATCTTTCCATTCCTTTATTTCATGGTGAGTTTGGTTTTTTCATTTGCCTTTACTGCTACCTTCTTGATGCGCTATATTATAGCCATGGATGGCAGATTTTTCTTTTTCTTTTTTGTGTTTGGATATTGTACATTATTAAGTTCAACATCAATTTTTTTTTTATGTTTTATTTTCTCCTTATTTAATAAAAAAAAAATTAAGTGCCTGCTCCTTTTTAACGTGCACGTCAGGTATTGAAAGCGAGTGCCTCTTGATCCAATTTTTTTGTTATACATAGATGGGATTTTTTCCCCTTTTGGATATCCTTGATTTATTATTTCAATTTCAATTTTTCATGCTTTATTTTTAATATGCACATTAAGTTTTGAAAGCGGCAGCCACTTGCTTCAAGATGGGAACAAAATCTAGTAAGCAGTTGATTTGATTAATTTTCTTGAGGTTAATATTTTTTATTTTCCTAATAAATTTTGGCATTTGAATAAATATATTGAAGTATCGATACGTAATAAAAATCTTTTACAAGTTGGACTATTCATAATGGCGGCTCATTCCTTAAACTTTATGCAAATGCATGAGAAAATCTGTCTAGTCTATATTTACATCTTCCAATTTGTTGGTCTGTAGCTGGAGAAACTTTAGCAGATAATCCTTGTTTCGTTTCTTTTTGTTTTTTTGAAAAATGATGAACTATAAGTATACACCACCCCCTCATTTCCTTCGTAGCTTGGGGGGGGGGGGGAGCATTTTGTGCAAGCAGTAAGATTTTTTTTTTTTTTTTTGGGACGCCTACTAGTCTACTATTGTTGACTAAAACGGGAATTTAATTTCTTGAAATTTCATGAATGACTTACTGGTGGGATGGTTGAAAAACGTATGTATTTGAATAAGGGAAAAACTTATATACTTAGCTTTATGTACTTGAGATGCTTGTTTACAATTAAATCAAGACATGTGGATCATTTATATCTTATTTATTTTATAACAAATCTTGTCATTAAGATTATAAACACATTAAAATCCACTTGTTTTAATTTAGTTGGATGATATAGTACATTAAGTATATAGGGCTAAGTACTTAAGTGTTGCCCGTTGAATAATCCTAAATGGTATTAGTTGAAGTGCAGCTGGGTAGTGCCTTGGTAAATGTTGAGGAACATTTATCTCTAGAAGAGACCGCTACAACAAATCTCAATTCAGGCAGGCTATCAAATGGTCTAATTGATCACTTGAACTGTTAAAAAGTATTGCTTTACCTTCTACGTTCTTTATGAAATAACTCAAGAAATAAAGCTTTGGTTAGTCTTTATAAACTATATTACTTCTTACTTTACTTTTGATCATCCAGGAGCATTCTCATACTCCAGTGTGTAAGATGAATTATTAAAAAAAAAAAGAAAATTACTCGCAGGTAAGAGATTTTGGTGTTGCAAAAACGGAGGCAGACATTGGCTCCTATGCTGGCTATCTAGGTAAAGTTCCTTTTAGTCCTTCCATTCCATTGATGTCTATTAGAGGGATTTATAAGATCTTAAAATGCTGATCTCCATAAGAATTATGTTGTAGGCTCTTCATTCATGCTTGGCAGAGGATTGACATCTGTAGCCTGGGGGATAGTGGCTGATCGTTATGGTCGAAAATATACTATAGTCATAGGAACTATAGTAGTGTAAGTACACTACCCCTGATTTGGATGATTTCTTTTAAGCTCTAAAATATAATAGAGAATAAAAAAAATATTGTTTGGAGAAATGAAATTATGGAAGACTTACTCCAGGCACGAAAAAGGAGAGTTAAATACATAGAAAATCGGTGATTATTTAGTTCATGTTGGGACTTTTTTCTTTTATATATATTTTGATTGTGTATTCTCTGCTTTATTTATTTTATTTTAGTTCTTGTAATGATCTTCCTATAAATAGTTCTTTAACTAATTGTATGTCAGTTTTTTGAGACTAGTTAAAATAAGGTTGTCTTGGTAGTTTCTCTCCTTACTTCATCCATTGTTTTTTTTCCCTTTCGTTATGTCATTCCTCTTTACAATACCATGTCAATGAAGTTATCCATATTGATATTGATTATGATTTGAGTTCAGTGTTGTTTTTAACACACTATTTGGCCTAAGCACGAGCTTTTGGATGGTGTTATCACAAGATTTCTTCTTGGAAGCTTAAATGGTTCACTTGGGACAATCAAGGTACCATTTATGGATGTACCAGATAAGAACAGTTTGTTGAGTGAACTGTTTTTTTTGTCATTAAAAGATAGACTATCTCTATTTGGTCCTCCAAAGTTTTAAGGTGTCATTTTACTTGTTCAAAGGATAACTTGTCTTCAATAACGTTTTCACAATAAGCATGTTAATAAATAACTGACAGAGAAGGGTGACTTTTCTTTATGAAGACCTGATGTGATCGTTAAGTGCCTAATCGTCATTTAAAACATGCACATAACAGCGCACCATGCTGTTTTGCTGCAGTATCAAGGTTGAAGATAATTGGGCATCTAATGGCCTTATTAACTACACATTAACCCATATCATCCACTTTGTTCGTTCTTTTTTTAAAGGGCTTATTGTGAGGACGGTATTGAAGATGGAAAGCTCTTTGGAGGACGTCAATGGGACATTCAAACTTCGGGAGACCAAATTGGGATTGAGTGTATCTTTTGACTTTTGAGGTCTAAAATATCAATTCACTCAAATTTTCATTTGATAGCACCAGGCCTCAATGAGAAGTTGAATTTGCATACTTGAAGTCAGTCCATCATTTTATTTTTTCTTTACAATAGCCTGTTCTGTTGTGTAACAACATTTAGTGCCACTAGGCTTTTGCCACTGAAATCTTTCGAGAAGAACACCAGGCTCAAGGACTCGCTACTGTAAGCATAGTTTACTTTGGTCTACTAATAGTTCCTATATGTACTTGTTATTTATGATAATTTGATTGTGTGATATGGTTTCAGTTCAGTTCAGCTTGGGGCATAGCTTTAGTCCTTGGTCCAGCATTGGGAGGTTATTTGGCTCAGGTACTTTTTTCCTTGCCCTGTGCAGCAAACTAGATCTTGAGAACAGGTGGCTTTTTCAGAGGGGCATGAGATGATTTTTTTTGTGCTGAGAAACCCAAAGCCGAATTTCTAATGGATTAGGTGTTTATCGCTATCTACAATTTAAATTCATTGTCATCTAAAGTAATTGTAATCAACTTATCCTTGCTCTTTATCAATAGTTGGTCTCTATCTCTCTTCTTCTTATTTTATTAGAGAGAGAGAGAGAGAGAGAGAGAGAGAGAGTTTACAGGTGTCTGTAAGCCTTCTCATTCATCATACTTCCCAAACTGTTCGTTGCATGTATGTGGAAACATGCCCAGGAGCGCACTTACCAATTGTTCTTCTAATAATTTGGAATTTGGTATTGCAGCCAGTAGAGAAATATCCACATGTATTTCCAGAAGGCTCCTTATTTGATAAGTGAGTATACTTGGTCCTGATTTTAAATAATAACAATAGCTTTTGCTTTTGACAAAAAAAAAAAAACATTAGTTTTTTGGCTTCCTTTTTATTCAATTTTTCTTTCATTGTTCATTTTGATTTTCTTGTTGATATGCTGATATATATATATATTGTCCCAAAACAAATGGCTCACAGGTTCCCGTTCTTCTTGCCCTGCTTTGTAATTTCAGCCTTTGCACTTGCTGTGTTAGTTTCCTGCATCTGGCTCCCGGTATGCATATCCATACAACTTGGAATGCCTATCTATATATTAATATATCTGTTGCAAACCTTACTGTTTATAAGCGATGAATAGTGTAGCTTTCTCCTTAGGTTACATGTAATGCACAAGACTTGAGGTCTAGTTAATAATACAGAGGGTAGTACAAACGGTAAAGTGTAATCAGATGCAAAAATGTATTTTTCATCCGTCCTTATTGAGCATAACTCTTTTAAATTGGGATTCATGCCAACCATGAATAATTAGGATGATTTGTGCTCTGCCTAATTTAAGAGATATAATATAATATACTATTCATTTAAGGGATCTCTGCGTATAAACATATAATATACTAAAAGTAGAACACTAGAATTATATGTACTGTATCTTGAGCTGTTTATTTTTGTCAAAAAGTCTGCCTTCTGTGTCACCAACGGCTACATTCTGATGTTAGTATTTTCTTTGTAAAATCTGCAGGAAACATTGCACAAACACAATGTTAGCAATGAGTCCAATAAGGATGCGGAAGCTTTAGAAAATGAAAACAACAACAACAACAACAAGCCTTTATCCCACTAGGTGGGGTCGGCTACATGGATTGCAAGACGCCATTGTGCTCTATCATTTATTAAGCTTTTAGAAATATTATTAATTAAGAGATCACGTTCAACAACTTCCAAGAGTGTTCTCTTAGGCCTTCCTCTACCTCTCTTAATCGGACTCAAAGTTATATGTTCCACTCTTCTCACTGGTGCCTCCCTTGGTCTACTTTGTACATGCCCAAACCATCTCAACTGATTTTCTACCATTTTTTCCTCAATAGGTGCCACCCTCACTTTTTCACGTATGTGCTCATTTCGAATTTTATCTTTACGTGTATGTCCGCACATCCATCGTAACATTCTCATCTCTGCTACTCCAACTTTATACTCTTGCTGTCCCGTTAGAGCCCAGCATTCACTACTATATAACATTGCCGGTCTGATAGCAGTACGATAAAACTTTCCTTTAAGTTTATTAGGCACCTTACGGTCACAAATAACTCCTTTAGCTTTTCTCCAATTAAACCACCCAGCTTGAATTCTATGCGAAATATCTCCACTAATTTCGCCATCATTTTGAATAATGGCTCCCAAATATCTAAACTTTTCCACTTGAGGTATGATTTGATCTCCCAATTTCACTTCCAAATTATTTTCGAATAGTCTTTTACCAAATTTACAATATAAATATTCCGTCTTACTTCTACTCAGACGAAAACCTTTCGACTCCAATGTCCTCCTCCATAACTCAAGTTTGCAATTAACCTCTTCTCTTGTCTCTGCTATAAGAACTATATCATCCGCGAAGAGCATACATTTCGGGATTTCCTCTTGAATATGTTCCGTCAAAACATTTAAAATCAAGTTGAACAAATAAGGACTCAGAGATGATCCCTGATGTAGTCCAATCTTGATAGGAAAATCCTTTGTTTGACCACAAGGCGTTCTTATACTAGTTTTTACCCCCTCATACATATCTTGTATGGCTTTAATATAAGCAATCCGTACTCCCTTTTTTTTCCAACGCTTTCCAAAGCACTTCTCTTGGTATACGGTCATAAGCTTTTTCCAAATCAATAAAAACCATGTGTAGATCTTTATCTTTACAACGATACTTTTCCATTAATCCCCTAGTATAAATTGCCTCTGTAGTTGATCTACCTGGTATAAAACCAAATTGATTCTCAGAAATACTTGTCTCCAATCTCAACCTGTGCTCAATTCTTTCTCCCACAATTTCATTGTGTGGCTCATGAGTTTAATCCCTCTATAGTTAGTACAATTCTGAATATCTCCTTTATTTTTATAAATAGGAATTAATGTACTTCTCCTCCACTCATCAGGCATTTTCTTGGACCGTAAAATCACATTAAATAATTTAGTTAACCATCTCACCCCTTCTTCACCTAAACATTTCCACGCTTTAGAAAATGAAGTCACAGAAAAAACAGTTCAGAAAAGTGGAAATATCCTCCTGAATTGGCCCTTGATGTCATCCATCATTGTTTATTGTGTTTCTCGCTGCATGATATAGCTTATACAGAGGTATGCCATCTTACTTAATATTGGGTCGATAGTAAATTGTTCAAATATATCGTCCATCATGAAATACCGTTCTATAACTTCCTTAGATATGTCTTTCTTAAATCTCTCTCGATATTTTTACATATGGCTAAAGACGATCGGTTGAACTCTCTTAACTAGTTCTTCTAGAGTGGCCTTATTTGCACATGTTTAAATCACTTTAATCAAATTTCTACCATTTTCTCCTTGATAGGCACCCCTAGTGATAAGTGTCTTACTAGAGGCAGCTCTTTATGGGGCTGAAGACAATTTACTTAACTCTCTTATCCAACGCCTCTAGGAGCTTTCTTTGCAAATTCTCAAATCAACTTAATCAATTCTTACCATTTTCTCCTTAGTAGGTGCCACACAATTTTTCCTTGACCACATATTGATCTTAACATTCTCATCTTTGCTATCCCTATTTTTGGCCATTCTTGCCTCTTCAATGCCCAACATTTCTTACCATTTTCTCCTTAGTAGGTGCCACACCAATTTTTCCTTGACCACATATTGATCTTAACATTCTCATCTTTGCTATCCCTATTTTTTGGCCATTCTTGCCTCTTCAATGCCCAACATTCGTTAACTAAATAGCACCAATGGTCTTATAGCGACTCACTAAAACTTTCTTTTGCGCTTTGTAGTTATTTTGCAGTGAAAAATAACTTCCTTTTAAGCTTGATTCTTGAAAAATGCTGTGATTGATTATCAAATCGATACTCCTTGACACAATCTTTGAAAAAGTTCATGTAGCATTGAATTGTTAATGAACCCGTCCTTGTGGAGCAAAATGAGGTTCTTGCATTTTTTTCTTGAGGCTATAAGTTAGCACTGTTTTACTTTCTGCAGGTTTCTCATTATGGGCTGTCAGTCCTCTAGAGCTGGGGGGTTTGAACTTTACAACGGATGATGTTTGGTGATGTTCTTTCAATATCAGGTTTATCCTTGATGACAATGAATTTCCAGATATATACATTACTGTTGTAAATTGGACTTACTTCCTAACCTTCCAACCCCAAACATTATACATAAACATAACCGCTTGCATGAGATCCTATATACTATGCATATCATGTAATCCAATCTTGTTGAGTAAACTTTTTGGCCAAAAAAAAAAAAATCTTGTTGAGTAAATTTCAGTTATTTAATTTTCAAACGTTGGTAACTAAAGAGTAAGATGCTTTTAGACGATTACCTGAACTTTGGTATTTTGTTGAGAAAATTTTGATGAAGTTTCTTTAGTGTTTCTTATCAACTTCTTCAAAGAAAACATAACTTGCAGTGCAAATTTTAAAAGCGTCAATCACGTAGTGCTAGACTATAAATCAAATTGTTTGATAAAATTGTTTTTGACTGAACCTCTTTTATGAATGTAGATTTGTTCAGACTTCCTTGATACTCATACAAGAAAAATCAGCAAGTACAACATATATGAAAAATTCAACTAGTTTAAGATAGAAAAGATGTGCACTTCAATGATATAATTGTGTTTTCTTGCTTCCCATGTATTGATGTATTTATCACGTAGAGATTATGCTGATTAGCATTGAACATTGGTCAACTGGTTAGGATTTGCTCTTTTGCTCTGTCAAATCTTCCTTTATTCACCTATGGAGAAAGCATTTGGACCCATTAATCTTGCTCGCATTGCAGCGGTGAGCTTTCACTATCATGCAATAGTTACTGTGATGCAGCATTTTCCTTGTCAGTATTTTTTAATCTCTACCATTTTTTGGGTACCACGTGCAGGCTTTATCCATCCCTCTCTTGCAAAGTTACCCTTTCATAGCGATGTTATCTGGCTTCACACTGCATCTAGTGATAACTATTGCTTCCGTCTTTATGTTATGTTTCCCTGTAAGTGCATCTGTTTCTTGATTTCACCAACCAGATTGTTACATCGAGGGGTTAAGGTGAAGTAAAATGGCTGGCATAGAATAATCTTTATAGGTTGCCAGAAAATTAACACAATAAATTGTAGTTGCTTGTATAAGTATCATGTAATGGCATGTCGTGTCTAACACAAGTTTCTGATTGTTTGACGATGATGCAACTCTCTTTTGAAGTGTTCATGCTTCATAAGTTGTACTTTTTCAGTATAAAAGAAAAGGAAAAAATAGAGAGAAGAGAAGAAGGCGATTGTTGTCTTAACATGTAACAATGCCAAAAACAGCATACTATCTCCTTCACGAAACATATATCTACATAATGATCTTCCTGATTGTTAATTTTTTTCTTTGCCAGACAATAATTGATACCAGTTTATTCCTTTTGCAAAACAGAGCAGTGGTAAATTCTTCATGTTCAGTTCATTATTTAATGTTACTTTTTTCTTCTTCCTTATAGAAGTTATGAGATCATCATGATTGAGTTGGGCTAATATGGTTGTTGATTGGGGAAAAAAAGGAACAACACCAAAGAGGAGCGGCTAATGGTATTGCTATGACAGCTATGTCACTTTTCAAAGCAGTTGGCCCTGCTGGAGGTGGAGCAGTGTAAGTGTGCATTTATTTCTTTTTCCCTGTTTTTGTTTTTGAATGGATTTTCATTTTTAGCCCCAAAAAAAAAAAAGTGCTAACAAAGGTTAGCTCAATATCGGTTGGATCAAGCCACATTGACCAAACGGTCTGTGGTTTGATTTCTTCCCCTAATGATCTATGATCTGCAATCCTATGTTGGTAGTCATATACCAAGTTCTCTGCATGTTGCCTTGGAGCTAGAACAGCTTATTTACTTTTTTCGTCAACCAAAAGGTTTTTATTTCACCAAAAATAAAGAAAAAAATTGTAAATGTGAATTGGTGGGAGTTTTTCATTAATTAACCTGAGACTCTATGGGTGATTTTAAGTCCAGAAGTCTTTTACCGTTGATGTTCTATGTATAATCTGTTAGATTGATCTGATTCTTATCTGTCTGAAAGTTGCTAGGTCTTTTATCATATTTCTAAAAGTGCCAGTTCAAACTTTCTGTTGTTTAAGGAGAATATATCTTAAAGGAACAATCTTGGTCTTCTTTTGCTTGGAGAGTTTTTAGAGGTTATAATGAAAATGGAGAAACACATTTCTGTTAACATGCCTTCTCCATAACATGCAAATGCAATATTTTATGGTAGTGTTTGGATTGACAGATTTGGATTTAAATTTTATATTTGAAATCTTATATTTTAAATTCATGTATTTAAAATCTTTTGTTTGTGTAGTTTAAAAATTTTCAAATAAAAAAGATAGATGGTTGAGATTCAAAACAAAAATGAAAAATAGAAAAAAAAGTTTATCTTTATTTTTTATAGACAAGAGACTAGAATGAAATATAAGAAAAAAATATGAAAGTTATAGAGACATTAATAGTGGAAACACGAAGAGAATGACATGTTTGAAGTGACTGAAATTTCAAGTAACTAGGGTATAGAGGAAATTTGAAATTACAAAGAAATTGCAACAAGAATGGATTTGAATTTGAATTAAAATCCAAATTCATGAATTTTGTTGTATCTAAATGAGGGATTTAAACTAAATCCAAATTCAAATCTAAATTCTTATTAATCCAAACGTGCCATAAAACTTATCTGTAGTTCACTAATTACGATCTTGTCGATGCAGATTAACTTGGTCGCAAAAGCGGTTAATGCTTCTTTCCTTCCGGGTATGGTGCTCATTTAATCTTTTTGTGCTGCACTCTGTTTCATATTCTGTTTCAAGACTTGAAAGAGTGAGGGAAAATGCTTAGGTACATTGCTTTTTTGATTTTCGAGATAAAGTTCTTGAATGAGAAAATAAAATGCATACATTTTTTACTACTCAACACCATGTCATGGAATATGGCATGCATCTCTTATTTTATTATTAATTAACACCGTACACATCTTCCTTTCTTGTAAATCCCATCCATATTTACTGTAAAACTATGGTGAAAAAATATCTAAGTTAATCCGTTGTTAATTGAGTGTGTTGTGGGCCTGTTGACAGTAGTGAAAACTTTTTGGCGGTGCACCTCTGCCTAGGTCTGAGGCTTGGGTCACTTTTTTCTGTTTGGTTTGATTTATTTTTTTTAATTGTTATTTTGCCTATTAAAATACAAATTAATGAAAAAAATAAATATAAGCATAATTACATTCAATTTTATTAAAATCTTTCCCAATTAGGACCTGACATGGCAGGCACACAAGTTAATTGGTGGTAGATTTTTTTTTTTTTTTTAATGATCTGCCAGAGAAAGTTATTTGTTAATGAAGAATCATGAGAAGCTTTATTTTGTCTCAATAGTCTTAACTTTTTCAATAAAGAGCACTTCATATTTAGGCATTTGATCCCCCCTCATGTCTCTATTCCTTTTTAATTAGTCTTCTAATCGCTTAATGTCCCGTGCAATGCGCGGGCTAAAAACTAGTTTTTTCTTATTTCTCACATCTCTTTAATAGTAAAAAAAAAAAAAAGAAATCCGCATGGAAATGCACCAGATCCATTCCCATATGTCTTGACTGCATATATTAGAATATCCATCCCTTGTTTCATAGAAGTAGCTCAGTAGCTGCAATTCTGTAAGCTTACTAACGTTGGGACATTTAACCACAGGTACTCATTTGGTGTTTTTTGTGCTGAACCTAGTGGAAGCACTGGGCCTGCTGATGATGTTCAAACCATTCCTGGCTGAGAAAAAGACAACCCCATCACAGCGGTCATAATGATGTTAATAACATGTTTCATAACCATGCAGTGATGAAGCAATCATCAATCCTGAGATATTTTTGTGAAGGGGATGCTACTGGCTAATTAATAGGACCAATATATATATATATATATATATATGCATGCATGCATGTACCAGCCTTTCCTGCGGATTTCTGGTATGTTGTTGGTCATTCCATTAGAGGTGCACATAGGCAGGGTTGGGTTGGACAAGACCCTGCCCGATGCCCAGCCTGAAGAATGTTTTGCAGCCTGATGCCCAGCCCTACCCGTAAAAATACTCTATTAATTTGGGTTGGGCAGGGCTAGTTGGATAACTTTGGACCGCTTAACCCATCAAATAATTGCACTGCTCATAAAATCACAACCCTTTTGATTATTTCAAAATAAAACTATCACAAATCAACAATAATAACCCTATACATCAATTCAAAATAGCATCCATAAAATCATAAATTATAAATTCACAATAACAGCCACAATATCCAATTATCCATAATTCAACATCTAATTTGAAATCTAAAACTACCACAAGTCTTGACACAATATCAATTTATCCATAATTCAATTCAAAATAATAGCTATAATCTAAAATAACAAAAGCTTGGAGCATCATATGAGAAATAACAATTTTAAAGAATAGGCTTCAATTTACAAAAAGCCTCTTCTCAATTCTCAACTTGCATGAATGGAAGAGGAAAAATGCGTCATAACTAAATAAAAAAATTGTAAGAACATACATGAAAAATTAAAGCAAAATGGAAAACAAAATATGAGAGAATTAACAATAATATATAAGTTTGTTAAAAAAATTAACAAGAAATCATAGAAAAGTTTGCAAGAAATTAATAAAAAAATTAACAAAAAAATTATAAAATATTGGGCTGGGCTAAATGGGCAGGGTTGCATAACTTACCTGCTGCCCAGCCCTGCCCGCACATTGCTCAGCCCAGACATGTATAGAATTTTTTTGTGTTTTTTTTTTGGGTCGGGCTGGACATACGGGTAATTGGGTATCAAACACCTCTACATTCCATGATGTTTTGGGTTTGAGACATGGTACACCGTAGACATACGAACATATATAATTTTATGTATTGTCTCTCTCTATGGCCCTGCCTTTTGAAACCAAGAAAAGTTTTTTCTTTTTTTTTTTGGGGGGGGGAATTGAAAGAAGATTCATTTGCTTTCTTGAGTTGGAGTGAATCGTGGTGGCTTGGTAATGTTTGTCATGAGTCCAATCTAATGTTGTCCATTTAATGGCTATTTATGTGTATTTGTTTTTGGGCAAATGATTGTTGTTTATGATTGTAGCAACTTGGCCATTGGTTTAATGAAATGTGCTGTTTTGAATGAAATTTGAATCTCAAGTGATCAAATGCTTCTTATGTACAAATTTGATATCCGAAATTAATAGGTCAAATTTATGTAAATAGTTTTCTCAATATGATTTATTTTTATATACAGTTTGAATCATTGATATTGCTTAAGAGAAATTGAGTCTCTTTCACTTGACCTAACTACTATTGAATCTTATACATAAAAGAAGTGAATTGAATATGTTAAGGATTGTCCTTTGTTATGATATGAGATTAGTTTCTTGCAGCTCACTTTCAAAATCATTTTTGTTAATTAAAACCAAGAATCTCTTGGCTTGTGTTTTATTCATTGCAGCAAGGTGGGAGATCATGTCATTTGACCTACACTCATTGGCGATGATATCGCATCTCCTTTAAATGGGAGAAAGTTGGGAGCGGGGGGGATTAAAGCCCTACTGTACTGTTGAGCATTGACAAGCTCTAAAAAGCATGAGTGATAGTTTTTTTTTTGTGAAGAGATAAGCGAATTAAAAAAAAAGACAATTCATTAAATAAAAACAA
>NW_026555924.1:0-46099 GCF_029017545.1 Prosopis cineraria | reverse complement strand
ATAGGTTTCAAAAATCAAAAAAAATAACTGTAATTTCAAAATATTTTATTCTTATATTATGGTAAACTATCAAAATTCTGCATTTGCAATTGAAGTGTTCAGTCAATTTATGCAAGCTCCAAAAATACCACACATAATAGTAGTTTAGAGAAGTTTGAGATTTACTACGGGAACACTTAATCTCAATATGTATATATTTTAGAGAAAATACAATCAAGGACTGTTGATTAAAATTTATATCAATCAATGATCAATTATTATCAAAATTTGAATGAATACTTGTTAATTTGAATTAGTCTTTTATCAATAAATATTTATTTATATTTTAATAATAACTCATTTTAAATTAATAACAGTCTATTCAGGTTTGTTTTTCATTCGAATTTTGACAACAAATGATTCTTTATTGATATAAATTTTGGTTAGTGATCTTTAATTTATTTTTTCCAATATTTTGTAATAGCAGAGAATTGCATAAATTGAAAGGATATTGTGTGATTTTGACCATGCAAGTGATTGTGATGCCAAAAATTTCTACTAGCTATATATGCATTTAACTTGGGTTCTCTAATTGTCATTTGGTGGAGTAAGAAGCAAAAAACAATAGTGCTCTAAACATTAGAAGTAAAGTATCATGAACAAACAATCGCAGCATAGGAGAGCATATGGTTAAAACAATGATAAAGGATTTGCACCAAGTAAATTATTATCTGATAATACTATGTTGTGATAAGTAGTCCACAATCAATTTGATAGAAAAATTTAGGGCCTGATTGATTACCTATTTTCTAAACAGTTTTTCATTCTGAAAAACAAAAAAAAAATTGAAAATGTTTTGTTATCTATTTAAAAAAAAGTTTAAAAGTTGTTCTGAAGAACTAAAAAAATCAGAATATCTTTTAAATATTTGTTTACTTTTTTATTCTACAAAAAACTAGACAAAAGGTCAAAATTATCATGCTTTTATTATTGACAATTATGTCAATAAAAATAATTATTTTTTTCCCTTATTTCACCCATTTAGATATATTTTTAAAAAATAATGATCCGAACATGTTCTTTTATTTCTTATTTTCAAAACTTGTTTTGAAAAATTATCATTACAAAATTGGTTTGAGAACATAAAAAGATATCAGAAAACAGAACCAAATAAGCCCTTCGTTGTTTCATGCAACAAACATGATATACGAAGGTGGAGTATCCTTCGTTCAAGAACAACTATTAGTAGGAGAGATCAAGGCAATCAAGAAATCAAGTCGTCATTAATGGTACATCCCCGTATATGTGCAGCATTTATTTCTCAAAGGACTCGTTAAGAAATTGATTCAATCTATTTTGAGGAATCAGTAGTCACCACACATCACGAGCTAAATTAAAGATAGGTGTTGAGAACATGGTTAATATCCTCACTTCTCATGCCACATCTCATACATAAATCGTTATTAGCCACGTGGATTCTAACACGTTCTACATTAATCAATAGTGCCCCTCGATATCTAACCATAAAAAGACTCGCACCTGTTAAGCACTTTTAAATTGTTAGAATATTTATTTATAAATTAATATTTATTAATAAATTTAAACAGATTGATTCATGATCTTGTATAGTCTATGATAAGTAGACTACATAAGTAAGCGCAATGAGTAAAGACTCAACCTACAACATAATAGCTGTCAGTTATTCCCTATCTCTTAATTAACTGAGTCAGAGATAATGAAATATAATTATTTAATTATTTAATAAAGCGTTTATTGATCCGATCTTTATTTAATTAACTCGATCAGTCGATAACTACTAAACACACGATACATTTTTTTTTACTCCATTATCTCTGTATTTTTTGAAGATTTTGAAATTTAGTGGTTGTACATCTGTTTACATTTGAGGTGATTGAGATATCTATAATAAGCAATTATGAATTTGTTAGCCATGCACATATTATTGTTCTATCGTATTTGATCATATATGAATTAAAATATTAGAATTAATATATATCACATTCAATTTGGGATCCCGTAAATTTCAATCATTTTCCATAATTGACTCATATGCAGATTTCACCGAGGATTCACCATTAGAGATCCTATCCTAGAATCTCTAGCCTCGTCATTGTGTAGGTTTAGGGGTTTTGTACTTGCATAATAGATAAAACTTGATTTGGGATATCTCCATAAAAAATATCCCAATTTAAGTACATCATTTGAAGTTGTAGATGGAAGAGCAAGCCTTTCTTCCGTGACATCACAAGTAGCCAGAAATTTCAAAGGGCTTATGTTAGCAAGCCGATTAATTCACCCGCATTACAATAATTAAATTTGTCAATAAAATGACGCAACCTCGTCCATGCCCACTCATAACAGCTATTTGATATTTGATACATTAAGGAAGAAAATGCACTAGTTATAAATTCATCAATGAATATTATAATTTCTAAACTATTGCATGTATAATATATTTTAAATTTTAAATTCTTAAAATATATAAAAAATTTATCAATTTCTAATTTTTGAGCTCCTAAAATCGCACCCTTATGTTGAAAAAAATGACTATCATTTTTAAGAGTCAAAATAAGTATTATATCGGCGTGTGACTGAGTCCCATAACTATAAAAAATAATAATTATATTATCCAACTTAACGAAAAAGTTTTCAAACACTTAAAATTTAAAAGTTGAGAAATTTTACACATTTTAAAAATTTAAAATTTAAGATATTATTTGCACAATGTGTAACATTTTAATTTAAATTTTTAAAGTTCATTAGCGTTAAAATAAAAAAACAATATTTAAAGATAATTAAATTGACTAAGATTTTTAGAAAATAAATAAAATATATATATATATATAATAAAATAAATAAATATTTAAAAAAAAGGAGCCACAGGTGTCCGTAAAAGGGGGGAATTGATATTAAAATATGCATATATAATGATGGAGGAGAAAAAGGCAGTGGGACCCACAAGATTGTTCAATCCTCACATGGCCACACGAAACACATTCTGACCACCTTCTTCTTTCGCTTCTTCCTGTTCCTTCTGCTTCGCTCCAGAGACGCGACGCGCCCGAGAAAGGGACCAAGAGTGGGAGAGAGGCAGAGTGCTGGAAGCCTCATGCATAATAGGATATTTTGAATATCATTTTAAACTTTTTAAGGTTATACAAGTGCTTTAAAAATTTTTTTTTAATTATCTATTCTTTTAATTTTTGATTTGTAATAGTAAAAAATTTAAAATTTTTAAAAGAATAAATTTATGACAAATAAATGTATTTGTTGAGATTATTGATAATATAATAAATGTTTTGGAGTATTATTTTGTTAATAAAATTTAAATTTAAAACTTATAAGTTAAAACCTAGACTCTTATGAGTATATTTTTGATAAATATCTAAAAATATAAGTTAATTTGTTGAAGTTTAAATGATTATTTGTGATAAGATAAAATAATGATTCTAAGCTTGAAACCAAATTTATAATTTTTGAGTATTTATGAGTGCAAATTTATAAAATAAAAATAAAAATTTTGATTATAAAAACTGGTTTGAAAGTTGATTTTAACTTATTAGTGTTTATTGATGATTAGAAAAGGAGTTAGAAATTTTTCTTGAAGGTACTAACTCTAGACTAGTAGTAATAGTGGGATTAAAAATTATGTTATATTCTCTAATTCTATTGTTAAAATTGTTTTATTTATTTAAATAATTAAAATTAACATTTATAAATAACATATTATGTGTAAAGTGTATTGTTGGTGAATGTTGTGGTGAAAGAGAAATTGTAAAAATTAATTTAGTGAAAAAGCCACGAAGTAACCATGCATTAATTTACTATTAGTGTTGTTCCTTGTTATTTGTGGGATTATTGAAAAAATTTGTGAATTGTTGTTGAGTAATTATTTTGTTATGTTTATGAAAAAGTTATGGAATTGTGAATATGTTTTTTAAAATGTTTTTGCAAAGTGGGATGTTATATTGTAATATTATTGAAAATGAAAAAAATTATAAAGATTGTAATATTATATATTTATACATTGTTAATATGAAATTATTTGACTCTTGTAAAAACTGTTGGGAGACTTCTTATTGATGTATTTTTGTGTCACATGGTATGCCTTTATTGAAAGCTCCATATGTGATTTTTAAAGGCTCGAGCTACTTTACTTTTAGCCTAATAATCTAGCATCGAATGAGGGTTACAACTTAAGATTAATGGAGGGAGATAATGATAGTTATTTGTCATACATTACAATATTTCTTGTATTTGTATTGGAATCATATGATTGTTGTTTCCCTATTTAATAAGCACACATATAACTATTTGTATATATTATCATAAGTAATCATAAGTTGGCATTGATTTTTTAAGTCTCATTATATAGTTAACAATTTTTAGGAGAAAATTACAGGTGGCACTTGGAGGAGTCCTTGAAGCTTAATTAGTGGTGTAAATTCACTTTCTCTTTTTGGGTAATTTGGTTTATAATTTTAATGATATTATATTATCAATGTTAGGACTTTATGTTTATTGCCAATTATATAAATGTAACGATATAATCATACCTTTTAAACTATTTCTACCTTTAGTATACTTTGGATTATTGTAATTTTGATGTTTGATTTATTTTAAATAATTTAAAAGGACATGATTATGAGGCTATATAACTAAATTGTTGTGAAAATTGATTAAGTTTTTTATTTTGATTGTTGGTTTATGATTTACACTTGTTAGGAGCATAAAATTGAAAAAAAAATGAAATTTTGGACTAATGACACATAGGAAGTTAAAATTTATATAAGATGTTACATTGTGCAAGCTAAGCCAATTATTAAATACTTTTTATATTGTATTTATTGATATAAATTATATTAAGTAGCTGTAACCCAAATAAAATTATTATTGTGTTTTAGTTGTAACATTGTTTTGTATTGTTTGGAAAGATTGATAGGTGGTTATAAAATTTTAAAATGTATAATTATTTTTATTTTTCTATTCTATTTTGTTTATCATGTTCTCAATTCTAAAAGGGGTTTTTTAAACCTTTCACACTTATTTTCTATTTTTTTTTCAATGTTTGAGATTTCAAATTTTGAAAATGACAATTTAAGAAGTTTAAACTTTATTTACTATAAGTGTACTTATTTAGCCTAATTTTTTACCATGATAATTATTTTAAAAGGTAAAATATTTTATAAAATTAGTTTATTTTATCATTCCTATTATGATAGTGTTTTAAGTTACAAAATTATTTCAAAAAAAAGGATTAGTTGACTTTTGTTTACTATGATAAATGTTTTTTTTTACCATAGTGAGTTAATTATTTTAAAAAAATTTTAGGGTATTATATAATAGTTTAGGATGCATGATGCTCATTAGTCCATAATTAACCACTATAAATCATGTCAATATTAATATTAATGTTGAATGTAAATTGCACACTAAATTCTTATATCATGTTATGAATAATGAGATTTTCTCATCGGACTAAAGAAAGGGAGAATTACAATCAAGTCTCATATAAAAAAATTAATTGTAAGGTCCATTTATGATTGAACTAAATTGTATTAACAACTGATTATATTGTGTAGTCAATACAATTTAGTTCAACTATTAATGAACCTTGAAGTAATTAATTTTTTTATGTAGGACTTTAATATAATTCTCCCTTAAAGAAATGGCTTAAACAGCTATTTGTATGTATGTTTCACTTGAACATAAATGTTTTTGTAAATTTTTTTTATATATTGCACATATTTTTGTTTATTTTGATGAAAATTACTAATTTTTTGGATAAATTACTAATATTTTTTTACATAACATGATATTGATATAGTATTAAAATAAGTTGACAAATTTTGTTACTCCCTCTATCCCAAAAAATAAAATACATTTATGAAAGATTTGGCATCCCAAAATATAAAATATTTTAATAAAAATAAAGTTTTATTAATAATATTTTTTTAATATTATTCTTTTCATATATTCTCTTTCTTTAATATTATCTCGTAAATGAAGTATTGAAAGATATTTTTAAAAATTTATATTTTTATTTTAAAAAATAAAATTATAAAATATATTTAATAAATTTTATTAATATTTAAAATTTTATCTAAATATATTTTATAAATTAGGAGTGAGGAAGTACTATGTAGTTGTTGTTGTTGTTGTTTTTTCCTTTTTTTCAAGATTATAGACGGCAAGACAAGCTTGGAAAAAAGAAAAAGGAAAAAGAAAAAAGTAAAAAGGAAAAGGAAAACAAGTAAGCGAGGGGTATTTGAAAGGTCTTTTACCCCTAAGTACATGTCAAAACAATCAGGCCTGGCACATGAGGTAGCAGGTCTTCCGTGCTCATTGTGGAGATGAGACCTAGACCCCTTCCATGTTGGCTATAAAACTCAAATCACATTCACAATTTCGTCTGAAACTTCGACAAAATCATCTTCCATGGTAGTATTCTGAACATTAGACCTTAAATTTGGCACAAGCCGAAGAAGGGCAATGGTTCTATCTGTAAATTTTCGGGCAATCGGACAGAAGCATCCCATCAATGGAATAGTATAAGAAGGGTGCAGAAAGACACCCGAGAAATTATTCACAACATCCTCTTCCGTAACCAAGTTTCCCTGCAGAAAAACCCATGCATTTTAACATAAAGGTTTGTCCACGTCCTTTATTAATACCTTCTTAACCACAAACTAGAATAGAGTCCAGAATGAAATATACTCCATACCTCTTTTGCCAGGGAATGAAACTGTGGAAAAGATTGAAGCTTTGGGAAACGGTCGAGAAATCTCTCAACCACTGAGTGGAGGCTAAAACAGCCGTCAATAGCCATTTGGAGCCGGAAAAACTTCACTATCTGGGATTTAAAAAGGTGTGTGTATATATATATATATATATATATAAATCGAAAGTTCTGAATTCAGAGCTTCCTGCAACCTGAGTATATTGCGAAAGCAAAGAAAATAATCAGTAACAAAAACCAAAAAAGATAACTGAGAATAATGTTTTTCTTCTGCCACTCGGAGTGACAGGGTGTAGGCTCAGGGTCGCTGCTGAGGGCTTAGGGTTAACCTTTGGAGTTTCTTGGACTCTTCATTTCTTCTTTGCCTTTCAATATCAGCCTTCGAGTTTTATAGTATATTCCACATTTGTAGACTTTTTGAGCTCTAGTCAAGTATTAAATGAAGGTATTTCTTTTAACAATAATTTAAACCTTAGTGCAACATTGTAATAAAGGTGGAAATTCAGGTGGATCGAGTGAATTTGAGCTTTGCCCGAATAAGCTCAAGCCTAAATAAACTTGACATCTTAAAAAGTTTAAATAGTAAGCCCAGCCCCAATTCCTTTAAAATTCAAGCTGCTCGAATACTCAAATCTTATTTTTTAAAAAATATAAAATATATTTTTTGAATATTTAAATAATGTAGAGGATTCAAATATCTAATATTTGAGGCCATGTTTGGTACATCAGAATTGTGAAAAAGGAAATGAAATTGGACATGAAATTCTTCAGTTGGCTTGTTTGGTATACCAGAATTGTTTTCTTGAAGGAATTTGATTCCATCAAAATTGATGGAATCTAATTCCATTGTAGAGACCATGAAATCCACTAACTCAACATGAAATTGGTTTGTGTGTCATTAAAAAAATAAAATAAAAGGTATTTTGAGCTTTAAAAGTACATTCTTTATTTTTTTATTGTTAATTTTTTCATTAAAAAAATAAAATAAAGGGTATTTTGATTTTTTATATTTTAAATACATATACTTATTAAAATTATATCATGATTCCATCTTCATACTAAACACAATTTTAAAACTCAATTCAATTTTGATTCCGATTTCAATTCTAATTCTGATTCTGATTTTATCAAAAACTCTTCTATCATACCAAACGAGGCCTTAGTATAAAATGATTTAAAATTTAAAGAATTAATTAATATTTATTATTTTTTATATATTTTTTAAAGATATAATTTTTTATTTAGGTATCGGGCTTTTGAGCCTATTAGCTCGAATAGGCCCGAATGTAAAAAATAATTTTTTTAAATGTAATCTTAAATTTTTTTATATAAATTTTCGTCAGATTTTAGTTTCAGTTGAAAGATATTAAGCCTTTCTATTAAATCCAATTTCTATTAGCATAAGAATACTTTCCGGTTTGGCCAAATTCACATTTGGACTGGGCATTATTTTTATTTTATAAAGTGTGGTCATGGGTCCATATCATTCCCATTCTGGACCTGATCCATTGGGCTCAAAGTAGATATACTCTTTCACGAACCTTCTCACTGATTAACGGCCACGATTTCATTTGGCCTCCTTCTGTGCCCTAATTCCTCGTGCTGTCCATCTCTATTTAAACGCCGGCGATCTCACACCCAGACTAGGATTGCGGAATGTGGCGTTTGAAGTTTCATTCCAATTGATTATTTGTTTTACTTACTGGAGATCCATACTTATAGCTCAAACTTTTGGTTTTCGATCTTGTATCTTCGTGTGATTGATTTTCTTTACTTCCTCTCGCATGTGCGTGCCTGTGATGGGTTTAAATATACACTGAGAGTTACCTCTCTATGATATCAATTTTGATCTGAGGCATCCATTCGTCCTTCACTTTTCTCTACATATGAAGAACTTTGTTTTGCAGTTTGAAATCGCATGAACAGCTTTTATGCACCCTACATATGAAATCCATGTGCTACCTTTGTATCCTGTGTTCATTCTTTTTTTTTATGACATCAGCTTTTACTTTCCGTGATTTGGTTGTGTCTTCAACCCCTGCGTGTTGGTTATTTGAAGTCTTGGTTAATTGCATCATTGTTATAATTATTAATCTATTTAAGCTATCGTTATGGCTGCATTTGTGAAGTGAATTAGGGAACCATGACTGTCGTCTGTGCAGAGCTACGTGCTCTGTTTGTGTTGATGCCATTCATGATTTCTACTGTGATTAAAACTATTGCCAAGGCACCATATTTATATTTTGTTTCGCTCAAGATTTTATTTAACTATTATATAATGCAAGTGACGACAACATAGACAGGGACATCAGCACTCTATAAGAGAATGATGATTTGTCTGTTGGGAATCTCTCTGATGCACAATTTTACTAAACATTATTTGATAGACCTAAGTCTTGGGTGGATGTTAGATTTTCTTCATTGTTTAGGATTTATTTAGGACAAAAAGCCTGGGTGCCCCTCATTTTATGTTTACTACCAGTTCTTCCTACCAGATCCATCATTAAGATAGATTTAAGCTTTGGAGATAAATATTAATGAACTCGAGGAAAAAGGGTTGTCTGTCGGAACATGAGGTATTATAAATAGGCATGTAGAAGTATATTTCCATCCTGATTCAGAATCACGATTGAAGCTTGTAAATGTCTATTATTGTTTTTTATTGTGATCAAACACATCTAACCAACAATGTATGTAATGAAGTAAATTATTGATGATGTTTTGGCCAATGATGTACTCAAATTGCACGTATTATCAGACGTGGTTATGATGAAATTTCAAATTGTCACTACCTCTGAGGCCGTTTTTTAGAAGGAATGCGTTGTCTCTTTTATGTTGCATTTTCGTCAGTAATTTTTTATTTCTCAAACTGCATGTATTTGAGTGATGCTTTCAAATCAAAGGTTTTAAAGTAGAAGCTATTTTTTCCCCCACGATATTGTGACAATCCAAAATGTCTAGAATTTTATGCGTGATTTTATATGCATTACCCATTGAAAGTGACAAAATGCCAAGCAGGGGATTGCATAAAAGCCTTGTGATTTTTGCCAAGAACGGAGATTCGAATGATGTTTCTGTTGAAGCCTGATAGTTATTTGGGCTCCAGAAAGTATCTCATGTGATAAAGCGATCTACGCGGGTATAATAATGAAGGCTTTAATTAGTTGGAGTTATTATTTGCTTGCGGTAATTTACTTGTTAAGAAAATCATCAGCTTTTAACTTCAAATATGGCTGTGATCTACATAGATTCTGTTTTGTGTTTGTTTTTTTTTTCTTTTGTTTTCTGGAGTGTGCGGTGATGAGGCAGTTTATTGGACTAGAGTTTCTGATCTGGGCATCACACTCAGAACTTGATTAACAAACCCTTGGCTGTCTGAGCACACCTTAAGCAAGTTTTTCGATTTCTTTTGTCAAGTTTCTCAGTTCACCCCCCCCCGCTCCAACGAATGTCTTGAATGTTTTGTTGAGCTGGTGAAGGAAATTGGCTTGTGATGATACTTTAATTATCTTAGCGGATTTCAGTGAGATTTCTATCAATGATCTGATTGTTACACACACTGAAGCTTGTTTTCTTTATAGATATCATTTAATTCAATATACTGTACTAGATTCTGTTTTGGACGTTGTCTTATTTATCTTTTGGTGCGATGATGAGATTAAACACTTGAATGTGTTTTTGGGTAGTGGACGTGACCATTTGGTTTCGCCGTGAGCCCATTTGTTTAACGACTTCTCCTTCCACTGAGCACTGTATGTTAGCTAATTTTCTTGATTGTGATTACTGTTTCAATTGAGTCTGCATCTCTCTGGTTAGGCTATAGTAAAAATCAGTTTTAAATGGGTTGTTATGTTACTGAATAATTTTGTGTATATTACCAATTCCTTGAGGTGGAGGATATCATTTCTCTTGGTTTATTGCCTTGAACTTGATATTTATTATTTTGTTATCCTGATCGATGCTTTATCCACAAATACCATTTGATCCTTGAAACGCGACAAACACTCCATATTGTTGGTTTTGCTTGGGCAACTTTTGTGTTAGTTCTGAACTTTGAACGAGATTGCATTCATCAAAGCGAAGCAAGTGGATGCACCTGAGGCTTGGAACAATAAAGGCATAGATACTTAACATTCTTGAGATGCTGATACTATGGGACGGTCGGATGTTCTTTAAATCTGAATATTGTTATTTTCTTTGGTTTATAATATCCCGTAAACTGAACGCGATTAGATAGGATTTAACCCTTCCTAGTTCGTTTGGATTATATCCTGTCGTGATCCTCCTGAATGTGTCAAATGTTCAGGGTGAATAATATAGATGGGTCAAGACTTTGATTCAAGATTCTGAAAAGACGTGTACTATTGATGTTAGTTTTTTTTTTTAAAAAAAAAATTTGTGGCGCTTATAATTTTAATGTGTTTTGCATGTCCTTGTAGGTTCTTGCAGTTATTTTTTGTTGCATCGTATCCTTTTTAGTTTTCATGAGTGCAATATTCCTTATTGGTTAAAAAAAAAAAAAAACTATCATTAGTGCAATGTTAACCTCTATTTTTTAATGCACCCGAGAATAATGAGTGGTGTTAATGATATTAAATATGTTGGCATGTGATCAACACAGCGTTAATTTGGCTGAGGTGACGAATCTAAACATGAAACAGATCATGGTAGATGATGCTGGAAATCAAAATTCGACCTCAGCACAGAACAGTTCTTTTAGGTATGTTTAAAAATAGATAGAATAATATTGTAGACGAGTAAAGAGATCTGGAGTGAAGAAAGAAAATTATGGAGATCTATACCAAAACAACTTAAAAACTAAAGGAATAAAATTTTTTGTATTTATGTATTTATTTAAACTAAAGAATCAATAATTATGTTTTCATTCATTTATTTATTCTTCCTTGAAGCTTACGAACGTACACAATAAATTTCATGTCTGTCAAATGTATCGTTATACAAATAAACGCAAAAGAAAAAGGAGGCGACCAACATGCCTTTGGGTTTAATCTAGTTTTCAAAACACTTTAGTAAATGTGGAATAACCAGAACTAATTATGACAGGAATCTCCCAGAATAGAATGACCAAAACAAGTATCATCTATTGTTGTCCAACAATACATTGGAAGCATAAGCAAATGACATGATTAATGTGGGATGGCCTGCCACTTTTGGTAGATGCAGAATATAAACTTGTATATATATATATATATATATACAATAATGAAACATTGGCTGGTTAAACTTTGTCACTTGACAAGTTCCTCTTTCTTGGCTGCTTCTTCCAATTCCCTCAGCCCTCCAACCTTTTGTTCTATCTCTTCTATTAGCTCCTCTCGCCACAGAGCCTCTCTTGCGTCTGCTTCCATTTTTTCTTGCTGCACACCAACATTGCCACGTATTTCAGATCTTATTCTTTTACATAACTTCTATATCAAATAGCTTAGCTTTTTCTGATAACATGCTCAGAAGATTACCTTCTCATAAATCCAATTACCCGTACCGTCTCCTCCATCTCCTCTGTATGTTTCCGAGTCATAATAGGGGTCCTGAATCATATATGTCGTTATTAATAAATTAAGCTCTGCTATAAAATGATTCAAGGAAGTTAATTGATTACCTTCATAGAACCAAAGAATAAACAGCCCCAGATAGTGAATAGTGTGTAATATGAATCTGCAACAAAAAGAGAGCGAAAATGAAACACTGACAGTTTGGATTGGAGAAGAGAAGCAGAGGAAGTTCATTGATTTGATACTCACAGACATTCTTTATTGCTTCATCACTGAGATGCCAAACAGATTTCTGTGTTATATAATCTATCTGTCCTTCAATCTGCTCAACGATAACAGCCATCAGGGGCAAATCTGGCAATCCATTCACTTTACATGGGCTGGATCTTCTGCTTTTGCCTCTCTCTATCTAATATCCAAATAACCAAAAATATAGCCATGCCTTAAAGTTTTGAGTAAGAATTGATGAGACTGACATTTATCCTGTTAATATATATGAATCACTAAGCAGAAATTCAGGAGTGGTTCTAATCAAAATAAAGAGAAAGGGTTAAAACTGAATAAACTATCAAAACTTACAATATATAGATGAATCTAACAATAACTTATAAATATCTTAACAATATCTAATGAATACAAAATATTTCATAAATCTCAATAAAATATTTCTAATAGATAGTATACATACATATACATATACATATATATATATATATATATATATATAGAATAACTCTATATCTCCACCAGGATTAAAAGAGAGGTACCTAAGCTGAAAAGAAAACATGAACAACTTACTGGCCTAGTTCCTTTGAAAAAGGTAGAGGCTGAATGCTGCTTGAGCTGCAAGAGAAAACGAACCAATTAATTTCAAACTGGAAACATAATTGCATGTTATTTTCTCATGAAAAGAAAGTGGAAGAGGAATTCACCAATCTTGAAGACGGGTGTGCTTCAAATCTCCTTGTTTGTAAACATGAGCTGTGAATCTGTGACTTGAAAATGGTGAAACCCATGATGGCTTCAGCCATTGTTTTGAACCAAAAAGAGGGATAGGAATTGGCTGTTATGCTATGCCTGTGGCCGCATATGTGGGAGAGAGTGGATAAGGGAAAAATTAAGAGCCACCCTCTTTAGTGTCGTTTTTTCCCCCTCAGTGTCGTTTTGGAGTTCTGCACTACTCTCCCCAAATAATAATTTTATTGCATGAAACAAGTTAGGCTCATTTGTCCAAAAAACACCAAATCCAAAATTCAATTGTAGAACTAAATTATCAATAAATGCCAAAGGAAAAATTGGAGGGGGGGATCTTATGCTGCTAAAATTTATTTTAAAGGATCATAAAAATTAAAATTAAGATGAAGGACCAAGCTATAGTCTTAGTATAAAATTTATCAATAATGCCTCAAAATTAAAGTGAGAGTACCACAGAAGTTATGAGGACACTGTTTTAAAAAATAAGGTTGTACAGTTTTTAATTTCACACATACAAAAAAAGAAGAAATAAAAGTAGTATTGCGTTTAATAAAATCAATATGATTTTAAAAAAAATTACTTTTAAATAATTAAATTAATATAATTAAAACTTAAATTAATATAATTTAAAAATATTTATTTTTAAAAAGAAAAAATATAATTTTGGGACACTGTACTTTGCTTGCTTTTTGTTATTAATTTCTATACTTTTATTTTTATTTTATTGTTTTAGGTCCCTTCATAAACAAAGTGTAGGAACTTTGGAGGAATATAAAACAATAAAAAATAAAAGCTAGGGATTTGAGGGTCTGTTTGGCAACATGTTCTAAAAACAATTTTTATTTTTTAAAATAAAAAAATAAAAAAATCTATTTGATAGCGTGTTTTCAAAAAGTATTTTAGAGAATAAAAAAATAAAATATTAGGCTAGAGAACATAAAAATTGAAATAAATTTTAGGCGTTTTGGGATTATTATTCTGGAGAACAAGAGATTATGATAAAAACACTAATTTTTATTATTTTTTTTCTTAGAACATGTTTTATAAAACACCAGTTTTTAGAATAATAAAATAAAAACAGTTTTAAACAGGTTCTAAAACATAAAAAAAGTGTTGAAATCAATAGCAAAATGTGAGTAGAGTGTAGGAATTTAAAGTTATATTTTTCTTTTTAAAAATTATTACATTTTTTCAAAACACCATATCCTAGTCTTTAGAATTCGAAATTTTCAATGTAGATGAGATCATGAACTTATTACAGGTTTCTTGGCTTTATTTTAGTTTATTGTTATTTATTTTCTTGTTATAAAAAAGATAACTCTTTCTCAAAATATGTGTTTTTGTTGGTAACTTTGAAATACAACAAGAGATGTGGTCAGAAAATATATATGAGATATGATTAAGAGTAATTTAATATTTTTAAATTTATATTTTTGATATTTGATCCTTTTATATAATTATTATTTTTAATATCCTCTTCAATAAATATTATTTTCTCTAAATTTATATTTTTGATATTGGATCCTTTTATATAATTTATTATTTTTTTGAAAGATAAAAGTTCTTTTACATCTGGTTATAATAAAAAATTACTTTTTTTTGCTTGAAATTGTTGAATTAAATAATAAAAAGGTTAAAGCTTATCTTTAATCCTCAAACTTTATATAAGATTTTTGTTTGGCCTCTTAATTTTATAAAGTCCTCTATCTCTAACCTGCTAGTTTTAAATAATTATTTTTTTATTTTAAAGTAAACTTAATATGTTAATATTTAAAAATAATTTATCAATGTTTAAAAATGCAATATAAGAAATTTTTGTTAATAAAATTAAGAAATTAACATGAAATACTATGTAAAGTTAAAAAACTAAATATATACTTTATCCTAATAAAAATTTAAACCAAATCTTAAAATTTTTCAAAATATTTTTTATTTGGGAGAATGATGTTAAAGTTTCAAAACAATGAATTTAAGAAAAGTTAGGTCCTTGACAAAATTTTTTTTGAAAAATAAGTTATAAATATTGATTTAGATAATTATAAATTCAAGAGTTTTAATAATAAATAAGATATTTAAATTTTAAATATAATTTTTAATTCATAGTTAGAATTCTTGTTTGCAATTGTTAGAATTAATATTGTTTGGTTAGACACCTACACTTAACAGGGGGTAAATTGAGTGTTTCACCAAATTTCATGGTTTTAATGATTTTCTTCAAAATAAGCTTATGCAAAGATAAAATAGAAAGATTGTTAAAAACAAATTATGTTTAACTTCAAGAACTTGGTTGCAAAGGTTTTCCAAACACTTAATAGAATAGTTAAATCAAGTTTCCAAAGTTCGTAGATAATAAATAAAAATTCTGAAATCCTTGCAGACACATATTAAAAAAGTTTTGAAAAGGAAAAATAGGTATTTAAAACAAAGATGTCAAAACGAAGTGCTAAAAAGGTTTATAACAAAATTTTTCTAAAGCCAAGAATCAAGATGGAGAGAATTTGAAAGGCTGAATGTAAATAGTAAGGATAGAAATGCTAAGACAAAAATACTGCACAAGGCAATTGATCATGATTTAATTTAATCACTTGACTTACATTCAATTATTAAAGTATTTTTGAAATCTTCTCCACTAAATTTCACAAGTTTAAGCGTGCACTTGTGAGCCACTATAATCTCTCCCTTAAAAACGGTGAGTACTTTACAATCTCACAAAGAAATCTCTTTTTTGAACTCGTAGCAAAGAAACACTTCCCTTAATTTTCTCACGATAATTGTAAAGTATTTCCTATAAATTTTCTCTTCAAAGGGATGATATGAATAATAAAAAAAATTCAATTGAACTCTCACAGAGAGTAGATATGACAATAAAATCCTATAGACTAGAAATAAAGAGCTTTTCAAAAACTTATGCAAATGTAGGTAGAAATTAGTTAATGCATCATAAATTTGTTAGCTACTCATTTAAATAAAGTTTTATATATAGTGTGAGGATGATTACAGCAGTTAGAAATTTCAACTAGACATTTGGAGACACTGCATTGCATGTCTAATAATAAAAACTAAGTTAGTGCATTTTTTCTTGAAATGCATTAAATACTTTTCAAACCTTAAGAACTCGAGTGGGTTAGGCTATCTAACATGAGGATAAGACGCTTAGAAACATTGACAAGAAGGCTTAGACTATAACACATTGGCATATTCCAAACAACATGAAGATGAGTCAAACAAAATCACAAGTTTATCTGAAACTCCAAAACTCATGTGGGTACAATCTAAACCACACAAGGAATAACTTCAAGAAATGAAAAACCTCTTGAGCACATTAAAAAACACATGGGTATCGAGAATTCGTCAGTAAGGCTAAGATACATTTTGAATACTGAAAAAGAATTTGACAAAGCTTGAGTGTTCAAGGCTCATACTAAAGTAAACTTGAGTAATACACCGTTGGACAAATCATCAGTAAGGCTAAGATACGTTTTGAATACTAAAAAAGGATTTGACAAAGCTCAAGGGTTCAAGGCTCATACTAAAGCAAACTTGAGTAATGCACGTTGGACAAATTAATCAACACAAGGATCAATATGTACAAGAACTCAAGTCACAATTTTGATTCAAAACTGATGAGGGTAAAAACTTCAACCTCACAAGAATAAGAAGTTTAGAACCTTGGTTTATATTGACATACTAGAGCTCACATGGGTTACAATTGAACCTTATGTGTTTTGAGTGCTTAGAACCAAATTTTCTTTTGGAACTCAAAAATTCATGCTGGCACTAACCATGCCCATGCAAGTTTGAGCGCCTCAAAAGTTCATTTTGCTATTGAAACTCTAAGACTCACGTACGTCATATTGGAACTCACATGTTTTGAGCATCACAAAATCAAAGGTGCTTTGGAATTCTAAAACTCAGGAGGGAACTTTTGGATACTTGTGAGTTTGAGATGCAGCACTAAAAATAATCTATGACATTTACTAAAATTTGCGTAGGATGGTCCGTTGTGAGGAAGAGGTTAAGAACATCAAAATGCACACAAATGTTTTCTAAGTTCAAAATTCATAAGTATGTGCATGAGCCTAAAACTTGTCTTTCAAAACATTTTGCTATGCATCTGCAAGCTATCATGATTCAAGGTTATTAACAAATGATCTAAAAGAAATATAAAGATTAAAAGCCTATAATCTAAGCTTCTTTTATGATCCTTTGCTCTCTTCGAATGTTGTTTAATAGTTAATTATATAATCTGTATGGTACAAAATTTATTTTTAACAAATATTTACAATTTATTTTCAAAAAGCTTTTGTGGGATCTTTTCGTAAATTTCTTGTTATCCGACTTTTATTATCATTTTCCCTTATTAAAAGATTTTTTCACGGAAACAACCGCAAACGGGCCTCTGGTTTTGAGAATTATTACTCGTTGTCACACGTGTCATGCTACTAGGAATCCACCTGGAAGCATAATCCAGCTCGTCTCCATTCGCGCCAATCATCCTCTGCCCTGATTGGCCAGACACCATATCCAACTTATCCCAACTTCGTAATCGCAGATAAGGTGTTCAATCAATTGTTTCTGAATCACACACTTCACTCCCAAACAAACCCAAAATACATATCGTCGTCCTCGTCGTCGTCATCGTCGTCGTCCACTGAATTATATTCCCACCCTGTCACTTCACTGAAGCACTTCACACGTATCTCAAGCTCCATTCCTAACTAATGGCTCAAGCTATGGCATCCTCAATGGCTGGCCTGCGTTCTTCCTCTCAGCCTGTGTTCGAAGGTAGCTCCCGCTTGAACGCCTCCGGCAACGGAAGGACTGTCTCATTGGGCCGTCAAGGGCTCGTCGTCAGAGCCCTGCAGGACCAATCCGAAGCCAGTCGCCGTGTCGTGCTCGGACTCGTCGCCGCCGGTCTGTCCGCCGGGTCCTTTGTCCAGGCCGTCCTTGCCGATGCTAAGCCCATCAAAGTTGGCCCTCCCCCGCCGCCGTCTGGTGGCCTGCGTAAGTATTTCCGATGATCATTCCTTCTGAATCTTTCAATATTGGAGATTCCCTGTACAGAATTTGAGAATTCAAGGTTTATAGATTTGTATGGGAATGGTTGTGGAATGTGGCAGCTGGGACACTGAACTCAGATCAGCCAAGGGATCTGCTGCTGCCATTGAAGGACAGGTTCTTCCTGCAGCCATTGGGGCCGAGCGAGGCGGCGCAGAGGGCGAAGGAATCGGCGAAGGACATAGTGAATGTGAAGGGACTGATCGAGAAGAAGGCATGGCCTTACGTTCAGAACGATCTGCGTTTGAAGGCAGAGTACCTACGCTTTGATCTCAACACTGTCATCTCTGCTAAGCCAAAGGACCAGAAGAAGTCCCTCCAGGAACTCACTGGCAAGCTCTTCCAGACCATCAGCAATGTAAAGTTCATTCTCCAGATCTATCAAATTTGCTTCAATTATTCCTTTGACATCTTAATTAACTAGGTTTTGTTTTCTTTTCTGTGCCAGATTTTAAATAACAAGTCGCAATATTTATCAAACTTTGATAAGTTTGAGTACAATATTCTGACTTTTTAGTCCTTCTTTGAATCGGTTTGTTTAAGCTTTTTTTAATTAAAAAAATACTTATGTTTTTAAAAGGAATTTATTTTGTGAAAATTGATAATATTTATTTAAACTAAATATTAAAATAACTAAAAAATACATTATTTTCTATAAATAGAGATCCACAAAAAAATTAGATAAAAATCCCTTATTTTTATATCTTAAATAAACGGCTTACAGGGGCTTTCCTCTTATTTTGAAAGCATCTTACATTATCGCAGGTTTCCTTCAAATTTCTTATATATATATAGAGAGAGAGAGAGAGAGATTTGGAGGGCTACCATTTTGAAGATTTTCATTTGAAATATGATTTTTTTTATTATTGATTGAAAAGTCAGATTCATTTTATGTTCCATTTTCAAATAAAAATATTGAACATAAAGTGATAAAAAAAATAATGTACGAACAATTTAAATTTAATTCGAAGAGTTTTGGGGGGTTAACTTTTTTTATTTTTAATTTAAATAATAAATTCATGAATGTATAAAAAGAAGTATCAATGGTTCATATTCGATTTAGGTGATTCATACACGCACACACATATTAAATTTTATATTTTTGAATCAACATATTTTCATTTAACAAGTAAAATATTTTAATGTTTTTATTTTTTAAATTTAAAATAAAAGTATGAAAAATAAAAGATAAAATAAAATTTGAATTTTTAAAAATTTACTATGGAGCATCAGTATAATATATTTACTCTCTGATTTTTTTTTAAAAATAAATTGATACTATCAATTTTCTGTAAGGTTTCTCAATACAAGGGCATTTTCCTAGATAAAGAGAAGAGTAAAATAAATATTTGAGACAGAGATTGCGTTAAAAAAATTACATGCCTACATATTCACTACATCGATTTTATTTATAAATTATTTTTAACATACTTCATTCAATCAAGTAAAACCTTAAATGTGATTAACTATGTTTTAAAATTGAATAAATTTCCACCATTATTCCTAATAAGGACAAAAAATTATTTTTAATATATTTTTAGTATTTAATAAAGATATAAAGGTAAAAATAAATGTAAAAAAAAGTGAAGTGTAATCAAATTTAATATCCTCTCTCTGGAGTACACACTTTTTATGAATTTGATGGCCTACAATTTTTTTTTTTGATGATTGACTTAATTAATTATGTTTTAACTGATCAACAGTTGGATCATGCTGCGAAGATTAAGAGCACACCAGAGGCAGAAAAGTGCTATGCAGAGACAGTCTCTACTCTGAATGATGTTTTAGCCAAGCTTGGTTAATATAATAATAAAATAAAATTCCAAGCCTCTTTTTCTTCTTCTTGTGTAAGATTAATTTGTGTATGCTTGTCTCGGACTGTGTTCTGTTGGATGCTATTTCAAGAAAATCAGACGAGGAAAATTTTACCACCTAGCTACTTACAATTCTTATTGAATTGCATTTGGGTCCGTTAACATCACAGATTTTGCATTTAGAGGTTCTTATTCTAATTAATTGCATGATGGATTATTGGATAAGCCATTTTGGCATGCAAGGATCACAAGTGGGGTGAAGGAATTGAGGGTTAATAGAGGGCAGAGGCAATCAACTATCATATAATTCAACCGATACTTTATCCTCAAATGCTTATGAGTTTATTATTATTAATTTAATAATAATAACAATTTTGAATTTTAGTAAAGCAAAACATTGAAAAAAAGGGAAAAATTAATCTATCACAATATAATTTAAAATTGAGAGAAAACTATAAAGATTTGTAAATTCATTTTTCTCGTTTTAAAGTCAAAAGTTGGGCCATAAAAATTTGACAAGGGGGAATCGATATATTTAAATATTTATATATATATATATATATATATAAAAGAAAGTTAGTGTGAATTTAGTATAGAAGCTAATTAAGATCAAAATCTATCTCTAGATTCAAAGAAAATTTATTGATTGCCAATCAATTAGGTTTTCACATTGACAATACAATTTGATCTCATAATTTTATATATTATAAATCAAATCTTTATTAATTGAATTAATACTTATTGGTTTTAAGACTATACAAGCATGGATAGGACATGACTTTAGCCTAATTAAAAGACTGATTTCTTTTATTAAAAAAACTTAGACAACTTATAATTTGATTTGGGTAGAACTCAAAGTTGAGGAGGAGCAAACCTGATTCATAAGATTAACAAATGAAAAGATTGGTTTTAATAATTTAATATCTCACTTGGCTTCCTCCCTCCCTCCCTATGAAAAGTAACAATTTATTTCAACCCAAGGTGAGGTGAGGCTAGGGCACAGGAGGGGCATGCTAGGTCAATAAGAGCAAGAGCGTAACTGTGTGAGTGCGTCTTGTGTCTCTGGTCTATAGGTGACTGACATCCTTTAATATTTTCCACCTACTTATTATTATAATTAATTAATTATAATTATATTAAAATAATTTTAGAGTATTAGACTAGACCAATTGGCCTTGTAGCTTGGTCTTTTTTCAAGTTCAACCTGAAAATGAAATCTGACTTTATTGGTCCTTTTAAGCATTTGGATAAATTATTTTTCCTGACCGAATTAGATCAAATTTATTCGAGTTGGATTGAATTAAACAAGATTCATGGGTTTTTGCACAATTCTAGCTGGCTTCATGCCTACCGAATCTAGATCCTCTCCATATATTCTCTACATATCTCTCTCCCTATGCAATCTTTGCCACCATACTATACTACCTTGATCCAACGGTTCCCACTTTGCCGAGGCAAATATTGAATTTGTGCGTTGCATGATGAAGATAAGATGTCGTTACTAACAGTTCTAAGACCATAGAATAGCATAGGAATGGCATCCATCTCTTAGATATTGAATCTTGTGATATCATTGGCGAGGGGCATCAAAAACAGTCAATTTCCTTCTCTGACACGGAACAGCTGCATTCATCTCACACAAAATGGTGGCTTACTGGACTAGGCTTGTGACAAAAAGCGGCATCGAGAACAGTAAATAAGGAACCACATCCATCATCTTGTCCGATGTGGAATGGTGGCATAAGGGACCAAATCAATCTCCCTTGGCAAGATAGATGAGTTTCTTCACAGCAAAATTGCAGTCGGAGGAATTTCTTCATTCAAGGACAATAACAACTTGGTGGGTCTGTACGAATTTCTAGTTGTTGCAAACTTTTGACCTTGAGAACTTTTGTTGTTAGGGGATCTCTTGATGTGTACTTATGTTGACAGGTTGTTGTGTAGATTTGGAAGGGAAGAAATAAGTATTTTAGTGGCATAATAATGGAGTTTTGGCATAATAATTCAAAGTGGGAATCGTTGGATCAAGATAGTAGAGTATGGATGGCAAAGATTGCATAGGGAGAAAGATATGTGGAGAGTGTATGGAGAGCATATAGATCTAGGGCTGCACAAAGGACTGGACGGGACTGGACTTCAGCCTAACCCGAAGTCTGGTCCTTTTCATGAAAAGGACTAGGTTAGGCAACCCGTAGTCCAGTCTGGTCCTGTGAAAACCCGGAGATTAACAGGACCGGACTTAGTCCATAGGATTGGGAGACTGGTCTTGTTAGTCCAATACTCACTTGACTTTTTTTTTCTTTTTTTTCTCTATGATAAGCAATAATCCATTTCAACCTAATAAATTCAATTAAGATAATAAAAACACTTATAATCATAATAAATTCATAATTCATAATGATTTCTAACATCAAGAAAATAATATTTCAGTTACAGTCCAAACTCCAAATGATTTAGATATATAACTTCAACAAAAACACTCAATAAAGTTTAACACTACATTACATTTGTCATGTAATTATCTCCTTAGCTTCAACAGAAACAAACTTAACAAATCTTCAAATAATTATCTCCTTAGTGTCAATAACACTTGAAGCATCTGTAAAAAAAATCATATACACATATATAAAGTGATTAGTAAGTGTAAAAATGCAATATATACATTAAATTAAGAGATATAAAATTGAATATATTACCTGCAACATTAACCACATCGTCAGTCTCTTGAAAATTATCAACCTCATGAAACATAGAGACAAACTCTGAGAGAGATTGCCCTGCAACTAGCCAATTCTGGGCACAAATGAGTGCTTCAGTCATCTTAGGAGATAAAGAACTCCTATAATCATCAACAACACGTCCTCCAGTGCTAAAAGCTGATTCAGAAGCAACTGTAGATACTGGTATAGCCAATACATCTCGTGCTATCAAGGAAAGCACTCTATACTTGGTAGAATTAACCTTCCACCATGTCAAGATATCAAAATCATCATCATCATCATCAATAGGGGTGTCCTCAGATGTACTAGCAGAAAGGTATCTGTCCAACTCTGATTGGGTATCAACTGATGAGCTTTTTTGCTTCAGGGATGCTAACCATCTACGACCAGGGTCTTTTTTACCTTTACTTGCATTTGAAGTGTTGGTGTCAAGAGCACTTGGAGAGTTGATACTACCAGAACTGCTTGTATCAGGACCAATTATTGCAAAGTATTCCTCAAATAGGCGATACAAAGTGTCTCTTGCCTTGTTCTTCATGGACATACAAAGGTCAGGGGCAGGAAAAAGCTGATCAAATACATGATTGATATAGGCAAGCTTGTATCGAGGATCGAGAATCACAGCAATAATCAACAAAGGGTTCAAATTATCTGTTGCCCCCCAATACTTATCATATTTTCTCTTCATGCTCAAAGACATTTCCCTAAGAAGAGGGTCATCACTTTCAACATTCTCATCTAACAACTCTTGAATTAAAGCAATTTGATGGAAGCATGTATGTGTAGTAACTTTCAGTATGCTAGAAAATTGTAAAGTGACATCATAAAACACCTTCAAGAACTTAAGAAAGAACCGTGCTTTATTCCAAGCTTGTTTGTTTGGAGGGCCATTACGCTTAGGAGGAGCTTGCCTAGAGTAAGCAAAAGCATCTATGTTGTCATCGGGTCTAGCATCTTGCCTATAAACATAGGCATCTATGCTACCCTCTAAACAAGAAAAGTCACTTTGAGCATGACGCTTTGAACCTTTGTTGAAGTAACTAACAAAATCTTCATCTTCATCCTCTAATCTTTCAAATGCCTTTTGAAACTTCAAAGCCACATCCAACATTAAATATGTAGAATTCCATCTAGTACTGACATCAAGGCAAACAATACTTTTTGTGTCCAACATTTCCAATTCACAAACATCTTTAAATCTTTGCAAGCGAGCAGGAGAGGAACGAACATATCTAATAGCATTTCGAATGGACTCAAAAGTATCTTTCAACTCCTTCAACCCGTCATTAACAACTAGATTAAGAATATGTGCAGAACACCGTAGTTGAAGATAATCATCACCACAAACAAGACCCCTCCAATTCTTTAAACGCCTTTTTAAGTAAGACAAGGCTGTGTCATTGGAAGTTGCATTATCCATAGTTATGGTGAACACATTTTGTATGCCCCAATCTGATAAGCACCTTTCAATTGTCTTGCCTATCGTATCACCTTTGTGATTCTCAACCATGCAAAAACTAAGAATCCTCTTATGCAAGTTCCAATCATTATCAATGAAATGGGCTGTCAAACATAAGTAATTGAAGTTTTGAACTGATGTCCAACAATCTGTAGTGAGGCAAAGACGATTAGTACACTTCTTTAACAAATTTTTCAAGATTCTAATTTCACCAAGATACAATTGCCAGGCATCTCTAGCCACTGTTGTTCTTGAAGGGATTTGAAATCGTGGTTCTAACTCCTTCACAAACTTTTTAAAGCCTTCCTTCTCAACAAGCCTAAATGGCATCTCATCACATATAATGAACTCAACTAGAGCCCTGCGACATCGTTTCTGATTGAACATATGAGGTACTAAGCTTCCCTCTTGCCCACTTGGTGTCACATAATTCAACATCGATTGCTTCATCATTTGTGTAGCTTTATGTGGATTCTTGGAACACTTTGGTACATGCCTCTTCAAGGATGTTAAACCATGCTTGCCTGGGTCACAAGCATAATCTAAATTACAGTACTTGCATGCAGCTCTAACTTCTCCATTTGTCTCCTCCAATGGTAACTTAGTAAAGTGTTCCCACACTTTTGACACCTTTCTTGTAGAATTTTTTCTCTTTCTACTACCTTCTGTAGCTTCACTTTCAGTTACAGTTGTAAGAGGAGGAGGACATTCCATAGTAGTTGGGGGTTGAGGTGGAGGAGTAGGTGTCAAAGATGGTTCAGAAGGAGTTGAACTCACATTTTCACCAGTGAAAGGAGACGATTGAGGTTGGTCAATACTAGATGTTTGCTCAATATCCATTACTTCACAATGATAAAATATAATTGACAAGTTATAACAGCAAAATGGTAAAAAGGAAGCAAAATAGACAAGTTATAATAACACAAAATCATGGCAGGGAACACAAAAGCCAGAAAATGAGAGCACATAATTGATAAGGTGATTACTAATAAAAATCATCCCACAGGAATGTCCTTCTAATAGAGCAACACAGATATGAGGAAAAAACTTTAAACAACTTCTAAGGCAAGTCAATCCAAACCTATGTAACAAATTTTAATCCATATTAAACAACTTCTAAGGCAAGTCAATCCAAATTTTAATCCATATTAAACACATAAATGAATTTGATAAGCACGTTGCAAAGGCACAACAAGACTGTCTAAAAATGATAATAATTGATTTTTATTTCTAGGTAACTGAGCATAAACATCACTAATACAAATAAGAAGTATCTCAGTGCCTATCCAAACTGCAGTAAATATTCAAGTTATAAATATGAAGAAATTTCTAATACATTCGAATAGCCTGCCTTGGATTTCAATTATACTCATTATACAAGGCTTAGTAGTCATTAGTTGATTTCTATCAAATACAATGATTTTAAACAAAAAAAAAACAAAATACATGCTTCCCGCTGCTCCACGCATGCTTGCTACCCATGCCCATGCTATTTCTCAGCAAAATTAAGCACCATAGAGCTCAGTTAAAACAACTTTCTCCCAAAAGTATCAGATTGGATAACGAAACAGAGAGAAATATAAGGGAGGTACAGCAATATATCAGTGGCGCAATGATCCAGTGTATATAAGGGAAGTATCAGATTGAAAGTATGTAAGGGAAGTTCAGAAATATACCAGTGGCGCAATGATCCGCTCACGGTAACCTCTTCGCTTGTCGTCCGGGAATTGGCGAAAAACTTAGCAGAGCAGTTGAAGCTGAAGCAGGTAAGTACGATTTAATTTGAGGGAAAGAAATCTGTGCCTTTGAATCAGAGGTTAGGGGTAATGGAGAGCAGGGGTAGGGCGGTGGTGTGGCGTGCTCAACGGTGAATCAGATGCGAGAGGCGATGCCGATAATAGACGGACCGACGTGATTGAAGCAGAGCAGCGGTGGGTAGGATTGCAGGAGAATGGCTGGAGCGAGAATGAAGAGGGAAGAGCAATGAATCAGAGATTAAGGCTCGAGCGAGAATGAAGAGGGAAGAGCAAGGGCTGTCGACGTGATTGACGGTGGTCGGAGGTGGCGTACAGGAGGAGGCAGGGGCTAGGGTTCGGCGCACTGGAGAGTGGAGAAACTGAGAATGAGTTTTGTGGTCGAGACCGGAGTAGCTGCGCGTACTGAAGCCTGAAGTAATTAATAATTTATAAATTATTTTTAATTATATTAAAATAATTATATAGGACCAGACCGGACCACTTAGTCCAGATGCTTGGTCTCTAGTCTGGTCTTACCCGAAAAATAAGTCCTGTTTTTTTGGTCTTTTTAGACCTGCAGGACTAACATTTTATAGGACTGGACTGGACCGGGTTTTCACGGGTCGGATCGGGTTGGATCAGACTACAAGATTTTTGCACAGCCCTATATAGATCCCTACCTATCTTGTTTCTAAGTGGATGATTAGGACACCGCACGCTACATGAACCCCAACTCCAAGTCAATCTCTTGGACCCCAAAGCTGGAATGGAACCCTCTCAGTGTTTAATCATTAAAATTATCACCGGTGTTAAGAAAAGGATAATTAAAAAACTTAAAGTGATCATTAACCCAAAAAAAAATCTTGCCATTTTATAAATGGAAGAATGACAGAGATGTCTCAAAAAAATTAATCAATTTAAATTAAGTCTCAAATGTTAAATTTTAAAAATTTACAATTTAATTTTTAATTTTGTAAGTTCTTTATAATGAATTTGTAATTATTATTTTAAATTTTAACAATTATATTAAAATTTAAAAAATAAATTATAAATTTATTTATAATTTTAAAATTGGAAGATTGAATTATAATTTTTTAAAATTTAACATTTAAAACTTAAATTAATTAGTATTTTTGAACTCTTTTGTCATTCTCCCATGTTTAAATTTTCCACGTACGCGCGCCCCCCAATTGCAACTTTTGCAAGTCCCGCATGTCACAAATCTAATATCTGACCGTACAATTATTCACACCAATCAACGGTCTGAGATCAACGATCCGAGAGACGTTTCCTGATTGGCCCAAAATCTTCATCCTTCCTCGTTATAAAAAACCAAACGGAGCCATCGGACTCCGCCGTACCAAGAATCGTCATCGACGCCTGACCTCAAGTTCTTTAGGAGCAAAACCCTACCTTCTCTGAGAACAATGGCCGGAAGAGGAAAATCCCTCAGTGCTCGCACCGTCAAGAAAGGTGCCTCTCGGAGCAGCAAAGCAGGTCTGCAATTTCCCGTGGGTCGGATCGCCCGCTTCTTGAAGTCCGGGAAATACTCCGACCGTCTCGGCGCTGGCGCCCCAGTCTATCTCGCCGCCATCCTTGAATACCTCTCCGCCGAGGTATGTTACATTCCTCAGAATCACCATTTCAGAAATGGAATCCGATCGTGCAATTCTCAGGCTTCATAGATCTCGCTTTCGTTAATTTGAAAATACAGTGAATATTGATCGTGATTATTCGTGAATGAAATGCAGGTCTTGGAATTGGCTGGGAATGCTGCGAGAGATAACAAGAAGACTCGGATTGTGCCTCGGCACATTCAACTGGCGGTGAGGAACGATGATGAGCTGAGTAGGTTGCTGGCGAACGTGACTATCTCAAACGGCGGCGTTTTGCCGAACATTCACAACTTGCTCTTGTCCAAGAAAATTGGCATGGGATCGAAAGTTGAACAAGAAAGTTGAGCTCTGTTGATTGTTTGATGCAGAAACGTTCGTAAATTCAGACTGGTTTTGCTTGTAATTGAGAATATCTACAGATAGTGTAGAGCATTTGTATCAGATAATGGAAGAAAGCTTTCTTAGTTTTGAATTACTGTTACAAAAAATCAACGGTCCACTATTAATTCACCAATTTCACTAATATATATATATATATATATATAAATTAATGTAGCAATTAAAAGAAATTAAAGAATTTGAAAAACTCATGGACATGGTCATATGGTAATATAGATAATAAAAAATATATTTTTTAGTTCTTGAATTTTTTAATTATTGATTTAGTTTTAGAATTTAAATTAGAACAATTCAATCTTTATTATTTCTTTCATTTGGAATAATTTAGTTAACTTAATGAATTACCTGGTTGAGTTACATATTAAGTTAAATTTTTAAAATTAAATCAATAATTAAGAGATAATTTAAAAATTAAAAATTATATTGTCCCAAACTAATAAGAGCATGATAAGACATACTCTTTTTATTTAAAAATATAAAATATTTTTTGAGAAGTTAAATGTTTAAAAATGTAAGATATTTTTAATATTTTAAGGTATAATTATTATTTTTTAAAAAATATCTCTATTGATAATGATTTTATATTTATTATAAGGTATTTAATAAGGATAAATATGAAAAGATAAAGTTAATTTGAAAGTAGGTAAAAACTTTATTGGAGGGTGAGATTTTATTAAAAATATTTTATATTTTTTAATAAAGGAAGTATGGAAATTCTGTTTTCACTTTAGTATTTAGATTAACCATCAAAATATTTCAATATCAATACACATACATTAAAAATTATAATAAATAGTATTATTTATAAGTTAATGACTGTATAATTTATTATCATGGAACAATTGAATACATGAATATTTGAATCCAGAAAGGAATACTCCATTCTTATTACATGGGCTAAACCTTGATGATGGTTCAGATATGTCTATAGTTAGCATATAATCAGTTTATAACAGTAAAAATGGTAAACTATATCTATCAAATTATCTTTTTATTCGTCTAAAAATTCTTGCCTCCTCAGGCGGTAGAACGGAGAATTAAGAAAAAAATTAGACAATATTTCCGACGATGATAATGTGAATTAATTTTACAATGGACAAATCATGAATTTTGAAGCAGAACACATACTCTACAAGGCCTTCGTAAAAAATAATTTAAGTTACACACAGATTCACTCCTATCTTAATTATAAGGTAAAGTTTCAAAACTATATTTAATCCTCAATATAGGATAGCAATTAACTTTTTTTTTTTGGGTGTGTGGCAATATTGTCGCACATTAATTGCACAAAGTTGTAATTCTTAGATAAATTTTATTGTAATTACTAATTGTAGCAAATGACAAAAGTAAAAAGTCAAACATTTTAATTTTTTGAAAAAATTACATCTAAGTTTTACAGAATTTATTACCAAAAACTCTAATAAAATTTATAAAATACTTTTTAAATTTTAAATCCTACACAATTATAACTTAGATAACGGGCCCTTACAATTGATTAATGGACACTTATAATTTTCTATTATAAGTTGTCATTTTTTTGTTTTGCAAGTTGCATGTGCTTGTTGCCCAATTGTAAATGTTCTTATTCAAGTTGTTAATGTGCAAGATTTGAGATTTAAAAGTATTTTGTAAATTTTATAAAACTCTCTAATAATAAATTATTTTTTGTAAGACTTAAGTGTAATTTCCTAAATTTTTTACATGTTTAAAAATATTAACGATCATTCTTTAAAAATCATGATCAAGTTAATTAACTTTACCTTATAAGTAGGATAAGAGAGAGTATATATTTATGGGTTTGGTCGTGGTGTTGATCTCTGGTCTTCTCTAGCAGCAGCAGCAGCAGAGACATAGTAGGAAACAGTGAAGAGGCCATGGATGAAACATAAGATGCCTCCAATGGACAGAAAACGATGAGTTGAAATGCCACATTGTGCTCTTGACCTTGTCTTTGTATTTGCTAATGTCCCCATTACCAACATTGAGAATGCCACTCCCAATGTTACCCTGCATCAAATTATTCCACTTCTCTAGTTTTATTGCTAGGCATTTATTCACATTGGCATCTTCTAGAAGATGGTTTTGGAGATAAGTAGAAAAGAAAAGGGGAGAATGACATTTAAAAACCTTTTAAAAATATTGTTTACAATCAATATTATCAGAATCAAACTGGACTGATGAATCTGATTAACACAAAAAGCAATCCATCCTGAGAATTGCTAAAAAATTGGTTGAATTGTTTTCAAACCAACTAGAACTGACATAATGGTGGGCTAATTGGTTGAACCAATCTTTTTTTTATTTTTTTAATTTTTTTAAAAAATTAATTCATATTTATAAATTATAATTTACGGATATTTGTACCTAATAAGTAATGAGCATTGATAAATGAAAACAATGAACAAAATTGTAAGAAATATGTATATAATGAGTATATATGTATATATTTTAAAGTTATAAATTATAAATTATGAAATAAGTACATATATTTTGGATAAAAATGATGGAATAGTGATGGGTATTTCCTTTTTTATTTTATATTATTTTTTTTAAATTAAAAATTCACTTTGATTATTATATTTTTAAGTATATATTATTTAAAACATACTAATTTATTCAAGAGCGGTGGAACCATGATTCGACCATTGAATCGTAAACTAATACCTCATTCGATTCAATGATTGATCCAGTTTTCTTAACATTGTTTATAGTTACAGATTCTAAAATTATAAAATTTAAAAAAATGACCATAGCTTTTACCCGAAATTAAAATTTGAAAGAATGACAAATACAGATCTCATGAGAATATCAATGTGAAATTAGTTTTTTTTTTTTTTTTTTGACAATTGAGGTTCCTAAATTCAGAACTCATTCTCCCATACTCCAATATTGAAATCTTTAAAAAAATCTTAATTTATCATTAATCTTTTTATAGGGTCCTTACTTGTCATTTTCCCTCAAAACTTTCTCTAGTTAATTTTTTTTAGTACTCCTTTTTCATATTTTCATTGTTTATCTTTCACATCTTCAGTGCTCAATTTTTCAAGTTTTCAACGATTATCTTATATGTATTAAATACTCATTTTTCATGTTTTCAATATTAAAAAACATTTTCAAAATTTTTCAGTATCAAAACCATGAAAGATGAGTATTGAAAATATTTAAGATGACTATTGAAAAAAGATAAAAAAAACTATGTAATGAAAATGTTATAAAGATGACTATTGAAAATGTAAAAGATGAGTAATAATTAATGAAAATGTAAAGCTGAATAATAAAAAAAAATTCAATCAGAAAAATTTTAACCCCAACTAAGGACTATAGTCTTTTTCTAAAATTTCATAATGTTAGGGTCTCTAATTTATGACCTGATAGATCTAAGAGTAGCAAATTAAATGAGAATCGGAATTTATGAAAAATAGAGAGAATTTGTTTTGACTATATAAATGATTACTTGTATTGAAATCTTTTGAGTCAAACATAGTCATGCTTAAAGTGAGAATTGTTTTTTTTTTTGTATATGATAATTCTAATTCTCAAAAAATAATTTTAAAATTTAAATTTATTTACACATCATTATTTATCCATTCTTTAAATTAAAAAAATATTTGACTATAATTTTCTTTATGTTTTTTAAAAAGAGAAGGTGTGGGGATTAAAGTACCATGAGAAAATGAGGAAAGCCATTCCAAGCTGCTTGTTGGCAGAGGCTCTTAAGTATTGTTGCTTGTTCCAAACACAAACGCAGCCTCCCAACAAGTTAGCAATCAAATGAGCAACAGCCAATAGAATCGTTGCAGCCAATCCTAACTCGAAAGCTTTGAAACTCGGATCTCTACACTCTACTATCCACATCTTCACATGCTTCATCTATTTAATTTCATCGTATCAAAATATATTACAATCTTAGTTATCAAACATAGTAACATGAATCACACGATACCATTGGATTCTGTGAAGAACTAACTATCCATGTATTGTTTCAAATCATTACATCATTCATAATTAACCATAGTAAATAATTTTGAAGAAAATTAAAAACAAAAGATCGATATAGGAATTTTTGGGGAGTCATTAGAGTACCTTGCTCTGAGCAATTTCAGCTTGAATTCCAAGAATGCCAGCAACAACATCAATGATCATCACAAATATGCAGATGAGGAAGCCATAGTTTTTGCCTTTGACCGCCATTAATGTTTGTTCCTCTCTCAGAAAATGAAGTACAGAGACAAGGGACAAAGAAGAAGAAGAAGAAGAAGGAGAAGGAATAAAGATGAAGACAGATTTGGGGGATAATATATGATATGATAAATGCATACAAGAGACCCAATTGGCTAGCTGTACAATTTTGCACAATAAAGTTGCTTTTGTTTTGTTCACATTTTCACTTTATTCTGCTTCTTCATCTTTCTAATATTCCTTTCCATGCTGCACAAGGAAACCACAGTATTGCCATCGAAACAAGCAAACTTCATATATACATACACATACTTTAATATAAATTATTATGCACATTTTAAATATTTATAAATTTAAAATACTCTCATAATATGAAGAATATTACTCCATTCGTCTTAAATTATAAAATAATTTTAAACAAAATCTCATATATTAATAAAGCTCATTAAATATATTTTTTAATTTTATTTTTTCAAGATAAAAATATAAATTTTTAAAAATATCCTTCATTTAATATTCCATTAATAAAATAATATTGAAGAGAGAGAATATATAGAAAGGATAATATTTAAAAAATATTGTTAATAAATTTTTATTAAAGTATCTTATATTTTAAGATGCTAAATTTTTTTTAAAAGTATTTTATAATTTGAGATAGAGGGCACTGATAGAGCTACATGATAGTGAGTGGAGCAAATGCACCCCCTTACTTGGAAAATATTACAAGTATGTGATGTGAATTTTGCAATTATGTACCCTCTACTCTTGATATTTTGCACCCTCTAAATTAAATAAAAAATATTTAGATTCAAAAACTTATTAGATATAAAATAGTTTAATTATTTACATACGATATAAAGAGCATATTTACATTAAAGATCATATTGACTTGTTTAATATAATTTTAAGGAAAAATGATAAACAATCTATTTATATTACTATAATTTTAGTCTTATAGTATTATTATTATTTTAAAAAATATATTAATTTTTTATTAAATTATCCTGCACACTTTGGCTTTGGATTCTGACTCTATCATTGACGGAGGGAGTATATTATAAGTTTATAACTAACTAATTAACTTGTAGGTTCAAATTTCATTGCTAATGTGAATATCATTTTTTTTACACACATGTATCATTTTATTAGAAGCAATTATATTTGAGACACAATTAAATATTAAAATGCAGTATCTCTTTCAACATAGATTCAAATATTAAATCACCATATTGTAAAGAATTAGCCCTTCCATTAGATTTAATTTTCGTTGGTTTTGAATTTCTTATTGGTGGATAATTTTAAATATCTCTATAGCCATTTTTAAGTCTGTAAACATCCAATGACTTTGGAGATCATTGAGATTGAGAGGCGACTAACCTAAGCCTTGTTCAACAAAAAATATTGCAGTACCAATAATTAAATAAAAAAAGTATCAACAATGAAGCCGGGAAAAATACTAACCATGTCTCATGTCTTTCATTTTTTAGAGAAAATTTAATTTTTAAAGTTATCTACAGTAGTATTGTCACATCTCATAGCTAATTTCTTAAATAAAAATTTTTTTTTTAATACATATAAAAAAATTTCTTTTTAATTTTATTGGTATGAGAAAAAGATATCATTGTAATTGCAGATCTTCTATCCAAAGTTTGAAAAAAAAAAAAAAAATTGCAAATATCTTTGCCTTTCCAGCACGCCTGACTTGAAGGGACAACTTGCTTGTAAATTCGACTATAAAAATACAAGAACTCATCATTTTATCCACAATTTACTCAAATTAATGCAAATAGAAATAAAAAAAATGTAGTAACTATGGCAATGAATTTGTATTAATTATAAAAGTAGATGGGATTGAGAGCCGAAGTTACAATGAGCTAAGCTAATGCAATATAATAAAATGAAAACTATTCTATTTGCTTAAAAATGTAAAATATTTTTAACTGAATCTCACTCCCAATAAAGTAGTTATCTACTTTCAAACTATTTAACTAAATCTCACTCCTCAATAAAGTAGTTATTTACTTTCAAATTAATCCTATTTTTTTATATTTATTCTTATTAAATACCTTATAATAAATATAAAGTCATTCATCAATCGGAATACTTTTGAAAAAAAGATAATAATTACAACTCAAAAGACTAAAAATACCTTACATTTTTTAACATCTAACTTTAAAAAAATATCTTATATTTTTAAATGGAGGGAGTATTTATTATAGAGCTAATTTTAATAGAGTAAAATACATCAACCTTCCTTCTATTTTATCTTAATTATAGATACCTCTCTTTTATTATTAAAATCTACATAAACCTCTCTTGAAATAAAATTTACAGAACACATACCTATCCTTTATTTAAAAAATTCCATTACCATACATTTAACTGTTAATAACCATTAAATCATACATTTTGGACTAAAATACCTTTATTTAGCATAAATATTATTTAAGAGTCATTCAAATTTTCAAACAATAATTATAATTAAGGTATTAAAAACCGGAATTGGTCATTGAATTAGTCAAGCCAACGAGTTATAGGTTAGTGGTTCAGCTTGAGTTGAACCTGGGGTCAACTTGGAGGGCAAACCGATCATGATTAAAATAATATAATTTAAATAAAAAGACATCAATCATGAAAATATTCAACCAAATCTAAGATTAATCTCTAATACAAGATACAAATACAATAATAATTATAAAATTATAACCACCCGAAAGTATAACAATAATAAAATATAACTTTTTAAATATTCATTCTTACAATTACAATTTACAACCCTTCAATCATTAAAAAGTTCAAAACTAATTATCACTGACACTAAAATCATTAACAATGATAGTCATAATTCATAAATGCTAAGTAACAATCAGACAAAGGAACAGCAGCAAATAATAGAAGATTAAAACAATTAATGCACAATTAACTTAAAATAATACTGAATCTTTAAGTTTGAACATATAATTAAGACCCTCTATTCGAAGTTTCAAACTACAGACAATGAAATATAGTTTAATTGCCTTGCCCTCTATTGCCTCTCTTTTTAATTTTCAAGTTAAATTTTTTTACTTTTTATTTATTTTTTACAATTTAAAAAATAAAAACAAAAAAATTAAAAAAGTGACCCGACTGACCTAGCAACTTGGCTACTAGGCTAGTCGGGTTATCCTGATTTAACCTCGGGTCAGGGATGGCTGGTTTAGGTGAAAACCCAGACTGAAAAAGAGACCAGGTCATAGTTCATTGCTTGAATCGGCTGGTCTGGTCCAGGTTTCCATACAGTGATTATAATATATATGATAAAAAATATTAAATATAATTAAATTTATTATTATAATATATAAGTCCAAGAGTCATTTATATAAACTTATTTAATTAAAATTTTTTAAATTTAAAAAATATAAGTGGACAAAAATAATATTTCAAACATAAAGGAATAAAAAATATAATGAATTAGAAAATTTATTGAAAAAAATAATGAGAGATAAATTAATTAATATAATTTATATTTATTTTATTAATTCTGATATAATTTATGTATTGATTTTAATATTTTTGTAAAATGTTATGTAAATATAATCATAATATTCTTAAAAATAGGAGAGAGAAGACATTATGAGGATAGATTAATAATTTTAAAATTTTTCAAAAATTTTAATTAACATAATAAAGCATTTTAGAATATTTTACAGAGTATTCCTAATTGTGTTAAAAAATAAACTGAAATGTATATTTTAAAAATAAAAGAGAGGTATCTATAAATTTAATAACCTTGAAGAGAGATCATTATATTTTGCCCATGTTAATATAGTGATTATTAGCTATTAGGTTTAGCCTAATTTTTAAAAATATTTTTTTTAAAAAATTTGTTTTATTTTCTTCCCCATCAAATTTGATTAAGCACGGCTGATTTTTTTATTTTGAGAAAAATCTAAATTATATCTTGTTAATTGGTTTAAATTTTTTGTTAAATAATTAATTTTATATATTAATGAAATTATTTTAATTAAAAAGTGTAAACCTTGATGTCAAATATTGCAATTAATCGAATTTAATTGACAATCATTACTACAAAAGTAATAATATAGGATATTTTATATAAGACCGTTGCATGCACGACCTTCCTATATAAGAAGGCGGAGCAATGGATGCGAGGAACGTTGGAGCGTACATAGGATGGTTGTACAAGAGACCGTCCTGTATGTTATTGTTAAGTAATATAAGACGGTTCCCTTTGCAATTGTTGTATACGTATTTTTGAAGTTTTAAAAAATTATTTTTTTTATATATATGAACACACAGAGGACAGTTATACAAGATAGCCGTTCTTTATGTGTCTCACAGGAATTGTATTCGACTATTCGGTGCTTCTAGCCTTCAATTTCAGTCTTATTTAATCCCTATGATCATTAAAATTAATTTTTAAATATTTTTAGTATTATATTTATTAAAATAAAAATATAAATTTTTTTAATATATTTATTTATTATCAATCTGATCAGTATATATTTAATCTAACAGTTTAATTTAATATTAAAAAATTATAATTTTATAATTTGATTATACAGATAAATTTTATACTGTTCAGGTATAATTTAGATGATTTAATTTATTAAAAAATTATAAATTTTAAAATTAATTATTTAAATGTACTTTAAATAGTTAAGATTTAATATTAAATTTTTTATATTTTATATTTTAATAAATATTATATTAAAAATATTTAAAAATTAATTTAAATGAACAACATATGGTTAAAATAAAGGGTTAAGATTGTTCTTAATCCTGACATGTGGACGCCTTATAGGATGGTTTTTCATTTGAAACGTCTCTTTCAATTCGCGAACAGTACTGCCGGCAGCTGCTTCTTCTTCTTCTTCATGTTCATATTTAATCTGGATGGTTTATATTTAATATTTTATTTTTTTTATTTTTATTAAAATTAAAAATAAGAAATTTTTTTAATAAATTTGGTTACTAATCTGGATTATTTGGATTTACTATTAATGATCTAAATTTAATATTAATTTTTATAAATTAATTATCCAAACATATATACTTTAAACCGTGCATATTTAATGTGAATTTAATATTTAATTTTTATAAATTAATTATCCAAACATATATACGATAAACCGTGCATATTTAATGTGAATGGTATAGATTTAATACTAAAAATTTTACAAATTGATCATCTATTGCTGTTGTGCAGCGAAGCCTTGGAGAAGCAAGGCATTAGAGGAGCAAAGCTGAGTCCTTTTTATGAAGTATTACAAATTAGATGATGTATTTATTTTCACAAATCACAAACCTTGTGGAACAATGGTATATTTCTTTCTTTTGGACCGCAATATATAACATCTTTCAAAAATTTGGCTTGATTCAAAATATAGAAAATCAAGTAACTTTTATAATTTTTTTCAAATATATCCTACTTCATTTATTACTTTTTTTTTGAAAAAATAATACATTATAATTTTAATTGTCATTATTAAGGTACTTATATAAAATATTTAATGAAGATATAATTATAAAGATGTAATTTTTTTGGAAATATATAGGCTTTAACTAATATTTTTAAAAATCTTGAATTAATTAGCAATGTCTGTGATTCAGGAAAGTATAATAGACTTTGAACATCTTCATCTACTAATATTGGAATTTGATTCCTATATATAAAACTGTTGGTGCCGTTTTGAGATCACCTTCGTCGCGTCGCGCCTCTTTGGTGATTGTTAGGTGCACCAGAGAATTTATATCGCTGTCATTAATTAATTATTATTTTATTAATATAAATTTTATTATCTGTTTGTTTTTTTATTTTCTTCATACTCTTGTTTATTTCTAACTGTTATTTTTTATTTATTTAAATGAGGTTTTCAATACTCATTAAAAAATAATAATAGGTTTTTGCTTTAAAATATTGGTGATTAAAAACAATTTATAAAATATCATAGTTTTTTTGTATTGAATGATAAATTTGTATTTATATAATTGTTATTAATGATAGTTTTTAGATTTTTTTTCAGTTGTTTAATATGAAAAGCTATTTTAATTGATAAAAATTAATAAAATTATATTTTTTGGAAAAATTAATCTTTTAGTCCTTCAACTTTTAACTCACTTATAACTCAATCCTTCAACTATGACTCGCTGCGACTCAGTCCCTCAACTATAACTCGCTGCAATTCAGTTTTCAACTTTTAATTTACCTATAACTCGAACCTTATTTTTTAATTTTTTTAAATTTTTTTATCAAATTAGTGGGATAAAAAAATGCTTATATATTATTTTAAAATACCCTCTTCTTATTCATTAATGTGAGATAGAAGTTAACATGAAAAAAAAATTAACAAAAGTAAAGGGACTAATTTATAAGTGATTCAAAAGTTGAGGGACTGAGTCATAGGCGAGTTATAGTTGAGGGACTGAGTCACAGCGAGTCATAGTTGAGGGATTGAGTTACAAGTGACTTAAAAGTTGGAGGACTAAAAAGATTAATTTTTCCTATTTTTTTTCTTAAATTATATTATCTATAAATAATAAGAACAATATTGCTCAACTAAAAAAAATAATAGCATCGTCATGCGTGTGAAAAATTAAAATTACAATGTTACCCCTCCTTAAATTGTGTTAAAAAATAATAAAGTTATTTTCTCCCATATTATGTGTCATGTCATGTGTATTGCATTAATATTACATGGCAATAACTATATTAATAAAATAATAGTTAATTAATGGTAGGGTTTTGAAAAACAAAATAAAAAGATTAGGAGGATTAATTTTAAACATTAAATGATGAGGGAGGACATATGTAACTACTTCAAAATTTAGATGAGTTTTATGTATTTTAGCTTAGCTTATTAAAAAATTTTGTTTATTTAGTTTTAACTCATTATAACTTAATTGCTTAAGTTTAAACTTAGCCTCTATAGTTTTGACTCAATTTATAAATTCTAACTTAGTGCAACTCAATCCTTATAATTTTATAAAATTAAAACATTAGTTGCTAAATTTCAAGAAATACTTTTGGTCTTTACAATTTTATTTTTTAAATATAGGGAGATATTTTAAATGATCAAATCTATAAAGACTAGTAAAAATTGCATTGGGTCAAAGTACAAGGCTCGATACGGATTAAAAACTATAATCTCTTATCCTTTTATAAGTCACATTTTACAAGGTTTTTTTAATGCTTTATATAAGTTATTTTCCCATGGTTTTTGTAACCTTTAATATACAATTCAAAAAAATACCCTCTTAATAAATTCTAAAAAGAATTACAATATTTTAATTTCAAGAAAACTCTTCCTACACATTAAATCACTCTTTTTTAAATGTAAGGATAAAATTGAAAAGTGATTTACTTTTAAGATAATTTTATTATTACTAACTTTCTTTAGTTTTGGTGAATTAGTTAAAAATGACTTCTAAAAAGAATTGAGAGAATAAGGATTAAGTTACCCCAAATTAAAATTCAAAGACTAAGGTTGAACTTAATCAAAACTATAAGTAAATTCAAAGACTAAGGTCGAACTTAATCAAAACTATAAGTAAATGATTAATTTTATTTATTTAAATTATTATTTATGTTAAAAATAAAAAATAAAATATCAAATCATCAAAATTTCTCGTTGTGTATTTATTTTATTTTATTGAAAAAATCCCATAAAATCTGTATCGTATGCCTGACAATATCTACTTCTAATCCCAATGACGTATAAGTGAGGAATAAGTGAAAGAGGGGTAGATGGATGCAGCTGTCTTTGATTGAAATGAAAATAACTTCTTCAGCTTTGAGTGGTTGGTAGAAAGCAAACCATAACCTCACATGCAGATCACGTGCTTACCTTCTCCTTTATTTTGGAATGCACCTTAGAAGCCATGATTCATCAATCATAGACGTTACCTAATAAGAAATGTATTCTATTTAAGTGCCAAATTGTAACCTCCACTTTCCATCTAGCATTCATCTATTACACCTGATCAGAGTCACAGAGAGAGAGAGAGAGAGAGAGAGAGAGAGAGAGAGAGAGATTTTGTCTGGTGATCTGTTCATACCATTCTCTCGAGAGACAATGATGAAGAAGGCGTGTGTCATTGGTGGGTCCGGTTTTGTAGCCTCCATTCTCATCAAACACTTGCTTCTCAAGGGCTATTCCGTCAATACCACTGTTAGAGATCCAGGTCTCTCTCTCTCTCTCTCTCTCTCTATATATATATATATATATATCATGTAGGCACACACGCACAGCTCCTTTATGTCATTTCATGTGTGTAGATGGAATTTGATGTCAATCTGGCTACTGTCAAATTACCATCATGTGGTTTTTATATATCTCCACAGACACAGCTTGATGTGAATATACTGTTTATAGTTTTTAAATAATATGACTGTTTTTTTCCTACATATATATAATTTACTAATTTTAGGCCTTCCATATTTAGTATTATACATTGATATGATTATTCCTCTTTCTTATCTCATCACCACAAAGTGACCTAAAATATCTGTACAACTTATGGGATTTAATTAATGCTCTTGTTCTCATCCTCACGTGTTACCATCAGAAATTATTAAGCAGATGAGGAAAAAAAAAAAGACGCTAGAATAGCCTTCTGTTTTGGGATCACATGAGATATTTCTATAAATGTAACTGTTTTTATTATAAAAATTTTGGTACAGATCTATTTCTGTGCAGTGAAGAACTCTTGAATGGCCTTTGCTTAAACAAATCCAAGCCTTTCTTCAGAGACAGTAACCAAAGATAGCATAAATTAAGGGTAAAAAAAAAAAAACTTGTTTTTGAATCATAGTTCTGAATTGAGTGTTTTGTGCAGGTAATCCTAAAAAGATATCCCACCTAGTGGCACTTAAGAATCTGGGAGAGTTGAAAATATTTGGAGCAGATTTAACAGAAGAGGACAAGTTTGATGCACCTATAGCAGACTGTGATCTGGTCTTCCATGTTGCTACTCCTGTCAACTTTGCTTCTCAAGATCCTGAGGTATAATCATCTACATGCGTGTGCGTGCTCAAACATGTTATTTATGCTCCATCCAATAAAAAAAAAAAAAACAGAGTTACATTATTTTAATCTTATGTGACTCGGTTTATTTTTACTGGAGAGAGCATAAGTGATGTATTGGACTGGGTGAACCTAAGAATTTCTCCTAGTAGCTAATACATGATTTATGTTTCTGTGAATTCCTATGAAAGAATGACATGATCAAGCCAGCAATCCGAGGAGTTGAGAATGTGTTGAAAGCATGTGCAAGAGCAAAATCAGTAAAAAGAGTGATAATGACTTCTTCAGCAGCTGCTGTAACTATAAACACACTCAATGGGACTGGTTTGGTTATGGATGAAAGCAATTGGACTGATACTGAGTTCTTGACCACAGCAAAGCCACCTACTTGGGTAAGATCAGACCCATTTCACTATTGCCTTCACTGGGAATGAATTATCTGGAGTTGAGAATTTGTGAACTTCATGAATTTTTTTTTTAAAGAAGGGAGAGAAGAATCTATATTTTATAAAAAATTATAAAATATATAAAAATGCTAAAAAGGAAAACATAGAAATTTGTAAATAAATTTCAGAGAATTTAAGCCTGTCGTCACCAACCTTTTCTTCAATACCAGTGGATCCTCTGAAGTTGAAGTTGATGAAGTTGAGAATAAGGTACTAGTATTCATATGTACTACTAGTATTTTGTGTTCAACTTTACGAGTTTTCTAGATTCTTCACTTGAGAGGATTTGAATTCAGTATTTTGAGCTTGAAGAAGTTTTTGGTTTTCTTGATACTTTATCCGAAGTTTCTTCCTCGATCAAGTAGTTGAAAATTGGATTTATTTTGAAATTAAATGTTCAGGGATATCCTGTGTCCAAAACAGTAGCTGAGAAAGCTGCATGGAAATTTGCTGAAGAAAATAACATTGATCTCATCACTGTGATACCAAGTCTCATGGCTGGTCCTTCTCTCACTCCAGACATCCCAAGCAGTGCCAATCTAGCCATGTCCCTAATTACAGGTCCAAAACTTCATATCATCAACCTGAAAATTAAAGAGCTGTTTACATTAGATGAATTCTAGCTCGGATACACTAGGAAAAAATTATTTTTTAACATGCATATTAAAATAAAACATTGGCAAGACTATTTCAAGCCATACATTTGTTTCAGCTTGAGAGAGATAGACAGACAGGTGGATTTGACATGCATATTAAAACAGGCCATGTCTTATTGCATATTTTCTTGAAATTTTTTTAGACTTAAAGTTGACTGTTATAAAAGAACAAAATTGCACTGGGTTTGAAAGATTATATTTTTCACGGTTCATAATTTTTTTTTTTAAAATATCCATAGCTTCCTCGTGAATACTTTTGGGACAAAAATGCATTTTTACCCTTTCACATATGTGTTGGTATACTAAGGATAGGTACAAATCAAGTCAACAAGTTAGTCTACGTGCTCCTACTTTTTTTTTTTAAACATGCACAAACATTTTAGGTTCTATTCAAAACTAAATCTGACACAACCCTATGATATGTTGATGACTAAATTGGTCTATTAGTCTCTGATGGATTATGGGCACTGATTGATGTTTAAAACTTGCAGGAAATGAGTTTCTGATAAATGGATTGAAAGGGATGCAAAAGCTGTCAGGTTCAATAAACATCACTCATGTAGAAGATGTTTGCAGAGCACATATATTTTTAGCTGAGAAAGAATCAGCTTCTGGGAGATACAATTGCTGTGTTCATAACACAAGTGTTCCTGAGCTTGCCAACTTCCTTCACAAAAGATACCCTCAGTACAATATTCCAGCTGAGTAAGCTTCTGCTCCCAACATTCAAGTTATTTGTTTCTTTTGTTTTTTTTTTTAATCCTCCCTTTTTTTGGAAGTTGTTTATATAGCCATTTGACTAAGTTAGGTTTGAATACTGTGGAGCTCAATTGGAGGTAAATCTCCTCAAACCATTTTCTGCATTTGCATAGATTCGAGCCTAAGACTTTGTATTTAAGCGATTATAGCCCTTTTTAAGACCAACGCATGTAGATTTTTCTCATGAATCTTGGTATAGGATAAAGATTTAAAATGCCCATCATTTATTTAATTTAGAAATAAATGGATGAGCAGCTCAAGTAATGGGATTTTAAAATTTATTTTTTTTCATTAATAGTTAAATGTTAATTCTTGTCATTGAAAAGTTGCAATTTTCAAGTGTTTTTTGAGATAGAGAAGAAGAATGATTTTTTTTTTTTAATTTTAAATATCAACCATACACTAAAGTTGAAATCATAATTTTACTCAGTTCTTAGGATCTGAGCAGAAGTCAGACCACATCAATAAATTAGTTGTTACCTGCCAATTCAAATTAAAAATAGGACCATTCATTCATTTACAAGATTGCACATGGTACACACGTTTTCTTGGACCACTTGTATCATATTCAGATGACTATTTCCTTTTAATTTTTTTTTATTTTAAAGTATAATACAGAATAATTGTTTTTAACTACCGATTTTTTTCAAAAAAATTCGATTTAAATAAAAAAAATTAAATTTTAGGCCCCATATTAAATTTAAATTATTTGAAAGGAATATGCACTACAAGTCTTTTCCCCGAATGTAGAAGATCTATGCTCTCTGAATGAGTCACCCAACTTGATCCTGAGAAATTATTTGGTTTTACTTTTAAATGCGTTCAAAGAAAATCTCATAATATTCTTGTGTTTTAAGTCCATCATGACACCGTTCAACTGCTCTTTCTCTCTGTTTTTTCTTAAAACATTCTTCAACATTTGTATTTATGAACTTTCTTTTTCTTTTGCACATGTAGATTTGCTGATTGCCCCTCCAAGCCCAAGTTAGTGTTCTCTTCGGAGAAGCTCATCAAAGAAGGGTTTGAATTCAAGTTTGGGATTGAAGAAATCTATGACCAGACTGTGGAATATTTCAAGACTAAGGGGGTTCTGAAGAATTGAATGCTGACATACTTGAAGTTAATCTTGCAGAATCTCAGCTTATCATGTAATAACAATCTGGTTTGTGAAGTTCAATATGATATATGCATTGAGCTATTAATTTCAGGTTGAAGTAATTAAGTTCATCTCCTATTGTAACTTTTGATATAATCTAAGTTAAAAAGCAGAGCTCTAGATAGGAATATGCCATTTAAAAAGCATTTTCATTTCTAAGCTTTAATTTCTTATCCAAAATGCAATTGAATCAAAATGATCAAACTTCACAAAAATAAAAAATTCCTACAAAATCACACACACACACACACACACAAATAACCCCCTTCACTCCACTCCACTTGATTCGTTCTCCAACAAATGTAAAAAATGAAGCAAAACAGATTTTGGTTCAGGGACAGCTAAACAAAACCAGTATAATTATGTTGTAACTATTCTATTACTGTCAAGAATCAAAGCTTACCCAAAGCTTTTCCTCCAAACAACTTAAATAAAAAGAAAAAACTATACATGAGCAAAAATTATCAAATCTGGTAATCCCAATCCAAACTTTACCCGTGGTTTAGATGGGGAGACAAGAAGAAAAGAATACTATGAGAGAAAATGGCCTTGGCAGTTTTCTCTCCCTTCTATTTTCCTCCCAACTTTCCTTCCATCCAAACCAAGAAAGTAGCTCTCCTGCATTTGTGCAGTCAAAACCATTTAAAGAGAGACTGACACAACAAAATATGAGTGTGAATGATTCCTGAACAGCTGAACCCGAGGTTATATGCCCGTTATCTCTTTACTTCCTATGATACATTCACTAAAGTAAATGTAGAGAATCTAAGTCCTTATAATAATCCAAGATAACACTAGATATCTACATATAATAAGAAAAAAAGGGTATACAAAACAAATATTTACAGATATCCAAAATCACACCACACATAACATCATCGGCTATGCAATCTGTGCAACAAGATTGAGCGCTCTGTGGATGAAAATTCCTGGATTTTTAGACGTTCCACTTCAATGGAAACTTCATTTACTGCAGCAGGAGACTGTGTATTATCATCTCTACAATAATGCTGCTTCTTATAGAGCTGAGATAATGATCCAGCAATGTCCCTCATGGAAGGTCGGTCTCTGGATGCTTCACTGACACATTTCAAAGCAAGACAAGCCATATCATTAAGCCTAGGCACATCATATTTTCCATTAAGCTGTGAATCCACAATTTCTTCCCATCCAACCTTACTCTCGGCTTCCATGGCTGCCTAATTAATCATCAAGAAGAGATCTTATGGCAATACTGCTACAATATTTACCAGTTATAGATGTGTACAAGATAAAAATCTTGCGACTTTCAATGCAGTTCAAACTTCAAAGGCACAGAGCTTAAGCTATTGTCAGTACCTTCTACATCAAATGCTTATCTAATTAGAACAATTAACATCTACATATCAATATATAAGATAAAATCTATAGTAAGTCGGGCTATTTATAATTTATGGATGGTACAACTCATTTGTCAAACTTTGTACACGAAAAAAAATGTGTTTTTTTGTAGCATAGTATTGCCTGGTTGACTATTTTAAGATTTTTCATGTGCGTTAATGACAGCAAACAACTAAAAACTGTATCTATGTTTTTACCCCCAAAATATTATACATGCATAAGCACATTGACATGAACTCACAACCAACGTAGTGCTAGCACTCACTAGTTTCACATATTCCATCATGCCCTGCTGTGGATTCCTGCCAGTAATCAATTCAAAGAGTAGCACACCAAAACTATAAACATCACTTTTCTTGGTAAAAGTTTTTGTTGACACGTATTCAGGATCAAGATAGCCAAAAGTTCCTTTGACATTAGATGAACGGGTTTTAATCATCTCTGGTCTCGAAAGCCCAAAGTCAGTTA